>NC_092270.1:8172784-8185284 GCF_036320965.1 Panulirus ornatus
CGCAAACGGAAGTCTGCCTCCGTGGTACACAACCCCACCTTCAGTACTCGAGGCAGAAGACAGTTTTACGTGGGAATCCTCCCACTTCGAGGGTCGCCCACCAAGACCCGCTTGGCTGGCCAGTTCCCTCAGTAGCAAGACGCTTGAGGTGTGTATACATACATACGTTCCTTACTTCCTCGTTCCTTACTTCTTGTTCTTTTTGTAATTTGAACAGCATGACAGATTTACTGGGGAACTTGGGGCATTGTGGATAGAATTACATGGCCCCCGGCGGCGACAAGAGGCAGTTGGTTGTACGAGAAATATCTGCGGTGTGTCAGGGGAAACGATTCTGTATTTCTCGTGGTGGCAGCAGGGTGGAGGGGTGAGGGGTAGGAGACGTGTGGCGGTGAGTGGCTGGAGTAGGAGACGTTTGGTGGTGGGTGGCTGGGGTAGGAGACGTGTGGTGGTGGGTAGCTGGGGTAGGAGACGTGTGGTGGTGGGTGGCTGGGGTTAGGAGACGTGTGGTGGTGGGTGGGTGGCTTAGGAGACGTGTGGTGGTGGGTGGGTGGCTGGGTTAGGAGACGTGTGTCGGTAGGTGTCTAGGGTAGGTCCTAGACATGTGGTGGCGGGTGGCTGGGGGTTGTGAGACATGTGTCGGTGGGTGAGTGGGTTAAGAGACTGTGTGTCTGTGGGTGGCTGGCTGGAGGCAGGAGACGTGAGGAGCTGGTGGTTGGTGGGTCGTGTGAGACGTTTGGGACGGAAGACAATTTTTATATTGTTGGTGATAATTGGATGTGGTGGTTGGGTTTAGGGTGGACGACAGCCCCACACACACCCACACACACCCAAAAGCTTGCAGCTCCACAAGGAGCCAGCAGTGGTTGTCAGCGCCTTCCCCCCATCAGCAGCCCTTGTCCTTAGCTGACACTCCCCCCCTTCCCTCCACTCCCTCAGGCCTGAGCCCTAGGACCGCGGGGGTTTGCAAAGGTTCCCTGCAAACAGCTGTGTTGTGATGGTGTCGCTGCAGGAGGAGCAGAGTTCCTTTGGCAGCATCAGACACTTGAGTGTGGGATCCGTCTTTGAAGAGGCCTCCCCGCGCCTTACCACCACCACCACCACCTCCTCCTCCTCCTCCTCCTCCTCCTGAAAAGCCTTGACATTGGCTGAAAGTTCATCCGACGCCTGAAACTCTTAACACTCTCTCTCTCTCTCTCTCTCTCTCTCTCTCTCTCTCTCTCTCTCTCTCTCTCTCTCTCTCTCTCTCTCGATTTGCTTGGGATCCGCCTTCCGTTCGCCGCCTCGGAACACCAGAATTAAGGCCATGTTTTCCCCGGCTCTGGAAATGAGAGAGGAAACTATCGCTTGGTTTCCAGCCTGAAACTCTGGAAATTATTTCCCCCAGCCTGAAACACAGGAAATGGTGTCTTTGTTTCCCCCAGCCAGAAACACAGGAAATGGTGTCTTTGTTTCCCCCAGCCTGAAACACAGGAAATGGTGTCTTTGTTTCCCCCAGCCTGAAACACAGGAAATGGTGTCTTTGTTTCCCCCAGCCTGAAACACGGGAAATGGTATCTTTGTTTCCCCCAGCCTGAAACACAGGAAATGGTGTCTTTGTTTCCCCCAGCCAGAAACACAGGAAATGGTGTCTTTGTTTTCCCCAGCCTGAAACACAGGAAATGGTGTCTTTGTTTCCCCCAGCCTGAAACACAGGAAATGGTGTCTTTGTTTCCCCCTGCCTGAAACACAGGAAATGGTGTCTTTGTTTCCCCCAGCCAGAAACACAGGAAATGGTGTCTTTGTTTTCCCCAGCCTGAAACTCTGGAAATGGTGTCTTTGTTTCCCCCAGCCTGAAACACAGGACAGTGTTGTTGTTTCCCCCAGCCTGAAACACAGGAAAGTGTTGTTGTTTCCTGACGTCATGACACGAGGGGTCAGGGGTCAGGTCAGAGGGAGGAGGGTGTAGTACACCGTAGTGTTGCCCTCACGTGACAGGTCGGTCGACCCGTTTGGTATGCGTCTGGCCCACCCTCACCACAGTGTGTGTGTGTGTTTGTGTGTGTGTGTGTGTGTGTGTGTTGTGTGTGTGTGTTGTGTGTGTGTGTGTGTGTGTGTGTGTGTGTGTGTGTGTGTGTGTGTGTTGTGTTGTGTGTTTGTGTTGTGTGTGTGTTGTGTGTGTGTGTTGTGTGTGCGTGTGTGTGTGTGTGTGTGTGTGTGTGTGTGTGTGTGTGTGTGTTTGATTTATTACTTGATTGGTTACTTGTTTGCCTAGAACGGGGAGGGAAGTTCTTCACCTTGTAGGAGGAGGGGGGGTCACATCTCGCGTTTTTGAGAGAGAGAGAGAGAGAGAGAGAGAGAGAGAGAGAGAGAGAGAGAGAGAGAGAGAGAGAGAGAGAGAGAGTCAGTCACGTATCCAACACTGCGTGGGTGACGTCATGACCTGTCCATGGGTTTGGGGGGACTTGTATGCATCCGACATGGTGATCTCTGGTGACTTTGACCTTGCGCCCGGAGGTCATTGAAGGGGAGTAAGGGGCGTGGGGCGTGTGCGAGGCCCCTCAGTAAAGACAGTGAGCGGCCGTGGGTGGACCCCAGGTTGTGGCATTTGGTGGTGGGCAAACAGTGTCACGTCGTGAGACCTTGAAATGGGAGAGGGGACCTTCTCAATTGAATCTTGCCGACTTTGACAGCTCGATCATTTTCGTCGCTGGCGTCTTCCCGTGCGGGGAAGTGTTCCCGATGGCTCCTCCTGGATGGGTAGTCTCCCTCTCCTCCTCCTCCTCCTCCTACTCCTCCTCAAGGGCGTTCCTCCGCGGCACCGATCTCCTCACCTGACAAGTGTGCGCGGGGGGTGGTGGTGGTGGGCCCCCTCACCGCGCCACCACCGCTGGAGACGAAGTTCCACGAATTCTGCGGGTTAGTTTGGCTGACGCAGGCTGTGGGAAGCGGCGCGACGCCTGCCTCGCCTCGCTTAGGGATGAAAACCTGTCCAAAGAGATGGGTCTGGGAAGACGTGTTCATAGAGAGATGAGTCTGGGAAGATGTGTTCATAGAGAGATGAGTCTGGGAAGATGTGTTCATAGAGAGATGGGTCTCGGAAGATGTGTTCAAAGAGAGATGGGTCTCGGAAGATGTTTTCATAGAGAGATGGGTCTCGGAAGATGTGTTCATAGAGAGATGGGTCTCGGAAGATGTGTTCATAGAGAGATGGGTCTCGGAAGATGTGTTCAAAGAGAGATGAGTCTCGGAAGATGTGTTCATAGAGAGATGGGTCTGGGAAGATGTGTTCATAGAGAGATGAGTCTGGGAAGATGTGTTCACAGAGAGATGAGTCTGGGAAGATGTGTTCATAGAGAGATGAATCTCGTAAGATGTGTTCAGGAGATGAGTCTCGTCACAATACAGCTGCAGGGGAGGGCTGAAGATGCAGGGAAAGGTAGAAGAGATGTTGAGACAGACTAGGCCCAGTTCCCGGGCTGTGTGGCGTGTAGACTGCACGGGAGTGTGTTGTTGTGCGTGGGTGACGCTGGTGAAGGCTGGGAAAGACTGGTCCTAGGGCGAAGCTTAAAGCTTAGTCCCGTTGTTGAAGCTTAGGGGGAGAGAGTAGTCCCGTTGTTCAAGCCTTTTAAGGGTAGGTAGTCCCGTTGTTGAAGCCTTTTAAGGGTAGGTAGTCCCATTGTTGAGGCCTTTTAGGGGTAGGTATTCCTGTTGTTGAAGCCTTTTAAGGGTCGGTAGTCCCGTTGTTGAAGCCTTTTAAAGGTCGGTAGTCCCGTTGTTGAAGGTTATAGAGGGTAGTCTTATCGAAGCTTAAAGGTCAGTCCCTCTTTGGTGAAGCTTAAGTTCAAGCTGAAGGATGATCGGATTGTTGAATCCTAAAAAGGACAGTTACACTGGTGAAACTTTAGGGACAGTCCCACTGGTGAAGGGCAAAAGGGTTTTTGTAACTCCCACTGGTGAAGCACAAATGATGTCCCCCCCCAACTCCATCCCACTGGCGAGGGCAAAAAAAAAGGGTGTGCCAGTGGGTGTGTTGTGTGTGTATGTGAAAGAGAGAGAGAGAGAGAGAGAGAGAGAGAGAGAGAGAGAGAGAGAGAGAGAGAGGTTCTAGCATAGCTGGTGCACGTGTAACGTGGTGAAGGATAATAAGATATGCCTACTTTTTTTTCTTAAAATTTAATGTACCTGCCATGATCACAGTGGCGTGTGCTGGGTGTCGGGGTTGTGTGAGGGGAGGGTAGGAAGACACCAGCCAGGGGTCTTGCGCGGAGTGTGTGTGTCATGGTGTGTGAAGACGAGGAGCCTCCCGTCCTCCTCCGTGTCACGTCGATGAGGTGTCAAGGTGACACGCGTCTGCTTCCCCTCCTCCTCCTTCAGGACTCCTCCTAGAGGCGAAGATGGCATGCGGCGGCGGTCTCTCCGTCACCGTCTTCGTCGTTCCTCCTCCCTCAGGGTTCGGGAGAGACGCCCTTCAGGTCGGCTGCGGTGAAGGGGGGGCGGGCGGGCGCGGGGCAAGTCTTCTCGCGTCGGAAGGCGGCGTCGCCCGCCTCGTAGTTCCAGCACAGTTTTATATTGGTGCTGATACTTCTCCACGGTGGAGTGCGGCGAGAGAGAGAGAGAGAGAGAGAGAGAGAGAGAGAGAGAGAGAGAGAGAGAGAGAGAGAGAGAGAGGCAAGGTCCCCCCCTCTGTCGCTGCAGGGCACACACACACACACACACACCGTGCCACCTCATTACACCGTGACGGACGCGCGTACGTTGCCAGTCTCTCTGGCATGGCCCCTTTGACAGCCGACTACCCCTTCTGTGCGAGTTGGAGTAGATAGCGGTAGAATGGTTCAACGGTAGGGTAGATGACTGTAGATATCAAAAGGTCGAGTGGAGCATGTTAGGTCCTTGTTGAAGCTCGTGTCCCAGTGAGTTTCGCGATGACTCTGCCAAGGTTGCCAGATTTGACGCCAGCATACATGGCTCTATTATATATTTGCTTATTTATTTATTTATTTATTTACGTAGTCATCCAGAGTGAAGTTGATGAAAGAATAAAGAGAACCGTGAAATGTTCATGTGTGATGAGGAGGGAGTTTAGTGGCGTGGGGAACGACAGCGCGAGGTGAGGGGGGGGCAAAATGACCTTTGGTCTTGTTGTGGGGGGGGCGAACTCTAGGCTGCTCTACTCTCAGTCGCGGGGAAAGGCGGACGTGTCAGCGGTAAGAGGGGAGAGGGTGTCGTACTTCATTTCAGATGATGGAACGCATCGTCACACGACAGACCGCGGCGGACTCTGTGATATGAGGGTGTTTGGTTGTCCCGTCCTGCGTGGACACCTTGCATGACGGCCCGGGTGTCCACAAGCTCTGGAGGTTGATGCGAACAATCCCCCCCTGCCTGGCCACGGCCTGCATCTCCTACAGCAGCAGAGCCGCACCGGGAGGGGTTGTGAGGCCTCCTGGTGGTGGCGGATGACGTATTGGGGGGGTGGGTGGCCTGACATTTCCTAAACGTAAATTTTACAGTTGCTCTGTAAGTGGAAATGTCAGAGGGGTGGAGCGGGCCGGGTTCGGTGGCTGTGCATCCGTGAACTGGACCATCGGAGCCGGGCTGAGGGAGAGGTGGAGCTGGCTCAGATCTGGGGTAGATGACCGGGCTGAGACCCGTGGGGCTGAGGGAGAGGTGGGGCTGGCTCAGATCTGAGGTAGATGACCGGGCTGAGACCCGCGGGGCTGAGGGAGAGGTGGGGCTGGCTCGGATCTGGGGTAGATGACCGGGCTGAGACGGAGCTGGCTGGCTATCTGGGGGTAGATGACCGGGTTAAGACCCTGTGGGGCTGAGGGAGAGGTGGAGTTGTCTCTCTGGGCTGGAGCCGGGCTGAGACGGAGCTTAAACACAGGAGGTCTTGAGCTGGACAGCGGGAACTGGGCTGAGACGGTGTTTCGCCGGGGTGGGAAGACACGGCTCTCGAGCTGGACGACTGAAGTAGGAGCTGTGGGTGGAGGAGGGGGACGCTTATCTGGGCCTGGACGAACGGGGTGTGTGGAGATGGCTCTCTCTCTCTCTCTCTCTCTCTCTCTCTCTCTCTCTCTCTCTCTCTCTCTCTCTCTCTCTCTCTCTCTCTCACTAGGAGATGGATCTCTTACCCTCCCACCCCGACAGCCTCAGCTTGAAGGTGGACCCTCCTCCGTGGCGATGAAAGACACGGGGTCTTGTTCCCTTTTAGGTCTTTGTCTTCGCTTCTTGCTACTGGGGCGACACACACACACACACACACACCGTGTGTGTGTGTGTGTGTGTTCCGATGGGAGAGAGAGAGAGAGAGAGAGAGAGAGAGAGAGAGAGAGAGAGAGAGAGAGAGAGAGAGAGAGAGAGAGAGGTGGTTGGAAGAGGCTGTAGCACTGCTTGTGGTGGCCTTGACCGTGTGTGGTGGTGGTGGTGGCGGCGGCTCCTCGGGCGGCCGGAGCTCGTGTGGTGGTGGTGGTCTGTAGGACTGGAGCTGTTGTGGCAGAACGTTGTTGCGCGTGTTCTTCACGGGTTTAGTGGGGTGGGAAGAGGTGGAGGGGTTCAGTCAGGTCCATGCTTGCACGCACTTGCCCACCTCCCCCCCCCCCAGTCTCTCTCTCTCTCTCTCTCTCTCTCTCTCTCTCTCTCTCTCTCTCTCTCTCTCTCTCTCTCTCTCATAAAGAGGAGAGAGACCTGGCCGGCGGGGAGGGAGAGCGTCAGGCCGGGCGGCTGGCTCCGACAGGAAGTTCAATAATTGAAATTGACCTTAATGAGTTCGGGAGGGGGCCATTTCTTTCGTCTGTTTCCTTGCGCTACCTCGCAAACGCGGGAGACAGCGACAAAGTATAAAAAAAAAAAAAAAAAAAAAAAAAAAGAGTTCGGGAGTTTGTTGGTTTATCCCGCAGTTGGGACTTCCCAGCTCTCTCTCTCTCTCTCTCTCTCTCTCTCTCTCTCTCTCTCTCTCTCTCTCTCTCTCTCTCTCTCTCTCTCTCTCAGTAGCAACAAAGACGAAAGAGCAGCAGCAGCATTCTGACTGTCCCTTCGTTACGTAACACCAGATATTGATGACAGCACAGTACTCTTGGTAAAGTATTGCTGGGTGTTGTCAGAGGGTGTGTGTGTGTGTGGTGGATTGGTGGGTGTATCATACTGACCGTTGTGTTTCACTGGTGTTGCGTGGGAGCAGATGGTGTGTGCGCGTGCCTCTGTTGTGTGGTTCGTCTTCGTGGGGTTGGTCAGGTAGGCCTGCCTGCTCCCTGGGCTGTGCCATTTGCAACGGGGTCATGTTCTCTCCTCTCGCCTGAAGGGGTGAGGGGAGTGGTGGTCGGTCCTGGGGCAGCCTGGTTTTTTCTGAAGATCGTCTTCCCAGCACTTAGAACTGTCTTACCTCGTCCCACCGGTGGAGTTCAGGGGTGAGGGATGCGCGTCTCTAGTGTCGCAGGGTTGGGGGAAGGGCGATGCAATGCATCTCAGACTGTCATGTGCTGCTGTATGACGGGGAGAGGGTGTGTGGCCGTCCTCAACAGCTTGTCATGTGTTGTTTTAAGGGGAACGCGTATGGCAGTTGACGACATAAACCACCGGAATTACGGAGCACCTCCGCCGCCGCTCCCTGGAGTTGCGTACACGGGACGCGCGCGTTTCTTGTACGCCTGGCGTCCCACGTTGGCCCAGGGGGTACTGCCTCATACCGACGCGTGGTTGGAGGTGGTGAGGTGGAAGTAGAGTGTCGCACCGTACGTTGATGACCGGAGGACATGCCGGCTCTGGGAGAGGTGTTGCTCCGCCGTACGTCGACGCTGTTCTACCATAGCTTTACGACACGCAGGAGATACTTGGGTAATAATGATAATGATGATAATAATGATAATTATTATCTTTTAGGTGGTGTTGTGTAGAGAGAGGTAGGCGTGTAGGTGTCTAGTGATGGTCGGTGGAACAGCGGCTTTGGCCAGGAAGAGAAGAAGACAGAGCGAGCCTTTTGTCAGTCTCAGGGAGGAGAAGCAGCCTGGTGCTGGTGTCGAGGAGGGTAATGGCTGCTGAGAGGAGGACGGGGACCTATACACTGAGGGGAACGATGAAGGTGTGTGTGTGTGTGTGTGTGTGTGTGTGTGTGTGTGTGTGTGTGTGTGTGTGTGTGTGTGTGTGTGTTCGCGTATGGCCTCCCTGGCGATGAGGTCGCCGGGGAAGATGACAACATAACACGCAGGGAGCTGGTGCTAACACACTAAGAGTCGTTCCTGCGTGGTGGAGTTGGAAGTGAGGCGAGGATTGGTGGGTGAGGGAGTATTCTGCCATGGCTTTCCCCCCCCCTCTGCCTGCTGTTCTCTCTCTCTCTCTCTCTCTCTCTCTCTCTCTCTCTCTCTCTCTCTCTCTCTCTCTCAGTGATCGTACTACAGAGTCTCACGAAATTGGGATTTGACTTGACACGTTTCACTGGGGTGGACGAGGGGGGGGGGGGACGGAAATGTTTCAGCTTTGGGCTTATCTGAACTCTGTCTCTTTTGATTTCGAGTGCCAGTTCCTTTCTAATTCCAGTTTTAAGGCTTCTGATTTGACATATAATCGTGGCTCTTTGATCCCCCCATGCGCTAAAGGTCGCAGTATGAGCATGTGGGTGTGCGCGGTAGATTTGCCGGATCGTGGCACTAAAAGTCAAAATGAGACAGTTTGACCCCATGTCGAACTGTAAAAAAAAAAGAAGTGGTTGAAGGGGGAAGATAAGTGCAGATAAGTGTGAGTGAGAAGGTGGCGAGTGGGTGGGTTACTTAAGGAGCGTAGGGGAGAGGGGATGGGATAGTGGTCCGTGACGTGGTACCAAGGGAGGGCCCGGTGGTGGCCGTGGTATAGCCAGGTCGAGCGTCAGGACGTGGGAGGAGACGGGAGGAGGGGACGGAGAGAGAGAGAAAGGGACTCGACACCCGCGGCCAAGATCGTATGAAGGACGGGAAGTGTTATGGTCACTTGACCTTTAAGAGAAGGGGGGTTGGGGGGCTCATGGGGGTGGGGTAGGGGTAGGGGTTGACTCTATTGTACGTACTAAGTTTGAATTCGTCTTTGCGGCTTGCGTAAAGGGTCTGCGTATGGGACAGCATCCGTCATCCCATTCGTTGCGTTCATGTGCGCCCCATCGTTGTTGAACAGACTTCTCAGAAGCCTTGTTGCGACCGTACAGGGAAGGGCGCACGGAGTGAATGAATTCACACGTTGGGACGTTGGGTCTGTATTATTTATTGATTCATATTTTTCCAGCAGACATATAAGAGAGAGGAAAAGGGTTTGATCGTACAGAATCCCTGAACTATTTTTTTGAAGCTTTTTATATTTTTTGGTCCTGGGGAAACGTACCTGCCCTCCGACCCTGACCGGGGCAACACTCGGGCCGTGGATAAGCAGTACACACACACACACACACACCAGCCTGCGTCTCATCTCCACGAGCGTCGCCAGAATTAATGTGGCAGAACGACTGACGTGAGGATACCCAGCAAGTCGTCCACTGAACCTCCGAAGATAAGAGTGATGTCCCACGGGGAGGGGAGAGAGAGAGAGAGAGAGAGAGAGAGAGAGAGAGAGAGAGAGAGAGAGAGAGAGAGAGATGGAGAGAGAGAGAGAGAGATGACCATAGTTCCTCCCACAATGGTTAGGTTAGGGTTAGGTTATAGTCTGGTTGCAGTCTGCACACTATACCTACCCTAATTAGATTGTAGTCGGGGGGTCTCTCTCTCTCCATCGCCTTCCGCCACGTCCGGCGCTTGCATATAGCTCCCGGAGTTCAGCCCCTCACGAAACACCATGGTTACTCCCTGGCTGGCCATGGCATTGGGTAGTTCCCCCCGAAGGTACAGGAACCTACTCGTGATAGCGTAGTGAACAGATTTGTTGATCTAAGAAAATGATGAAAGTGGTGATTGAAGTCCAAAGCAGAGTGTTTGAATAGTCCGGAAAGCAGACGGAAGAAATGCCGAAAGATGTGGAAGTTCGACGCGATTCTGTGGAAGTGCTTGATGTGCGGATACAAATTATGCGGAGCGGTGAGGGTCATGCCCGCCAACACGCAGCAGACGCAGCCGTGCATGGCGATCGGTAGGCAAGCATGCGTCAGTCTGTCTATGTGCCATTGTGAGGAAGTCCAGTTGCCGAGCGAAACGGTTGGTGCCGACCGAGATATTACGAATTGTAACAACAATCATATGTGGCATCATCCCACCGGGGATGTGACTTAAGACCCTTTGTGACCCCTGTAATCCCCTTGCGCTGCCGCTCACAGGTTGAGCATGGGGCGCACAGTGAATTTGCCGGGGTAATACCGGCTCACACATCAAGGAAGTCTGCGTCATGCTGGGCCGGGCCGGGTCGGGCTAGGCCCGTCTGTCCGCCACCACCACCACCGCACCGAGGTCAGGTCAGCGAAAGGAGGACGTTGATGTTGGCTACGGGTTAGGACGAGACACGAGACTTTTCATGAGGGCTACGGACGGAGAAGGAAGAGGAGGAGGAGGAGAAGGAGGTGGTGGTGCAGCGTGTGTGGTAATTATGGCAGTGAGGTGACCACAAACACAGGAGGCGCGGCGATAATGTGTGGCGGCAGCTCACTGGTCTTGCCGCCCGCCGCCACCGCGGCTGCCATCACCTTGCCTCCTTCCACCAGCACTGTCATCACCCTGCCTCCTCTCCTCACACACACACACACACACACACACACACACACACACACACACACACACACACACACTCTGCGTGCATGTGTCGAAACTCGCACGAAAATTTCCGGTCAGACGAGTCAGCCCATCTGGTCGTCTCCCAGCTGGGAGAACCACGGGTCACGACGGCGTCCTGCGTCACACGGGTGCCTCCCCGTGTGACCCAGGCTGCGCTGGATGTAGTACACGGGAAGGACGGATGACGTGGGAAGGAACCGGTGACGTGGGAGGGACTGGTGACGTGGGAGATACCACTTTAACAATCAGCACTAATCATCATCATCATCATCGAGTTCCCCGGCGCCAGAGGTTAGGCGATCTCCTGTATGGTTGATGGGAGGACATGGCCACCACCCGTGGCTGTTGAGGTCCCCTGCTCCGGCATTTGTAGCGGCCTCTCACACACCCACCCCTGCCGCTGCGGCTTGGGCCTGGTCACACACACCCACCCCTGCCGCTGCGGCTTGGGCCTGGTCTCTCACCCACCCCTGCCGCTGGAGCTCGGTCACACACACCCACCCATGCCGCTGGGGCCTGGTCACACACCCACCCTTTCCGCTGCTGCAACAGCCGGTCACCCTCGCCGCTAGACACCCTCCCTCCCGCATCCTCCCTCGTCAGGAGCAGCAGTGTATAAGACGGCAATTTCTTGGGTCTTGGCCGCCGCCACTGGTGGGGTTCCCATCTAATTAACTTTAACTCTGCTGCGCCGCCCCCCTCCCCCTCCCCTCCCCTCCCCCTCCTGACGCCACCACGGGCTGGCTATTTAGGAGGACACGCCGCTGCTGCTGTGCCGTGCCCTGCAGGTTATATGACCGGCTTTGTTATCCCTGTGTTGGTCTGTCTTGAGTTATGACCTCGGCTGGGCTGCGATAATAGCCCGTTATACCGTGGTACGCTCTGTGTGTGTGTGTGTGTGTGTGTGTGTGTTTGTGTGTGCTGGTAGGTGCCTGTGTCTTGGCTGGTGCTAAGGGGCCAGGGACTCCTGCCGTGGGCCTCTGTGCACCCTGAGACAGGTGGTGCATCTGGAGCCTGCTGCAGGTGTCGTGGTGAACAGGTGTTAAGAACAGGGAGAGGCAGCGGGGTTCTGGCATGGGGGCTGGAGAGTCGATTCTCTTTGGATCTCCAGCAGGAGCAACCCGTCTGTCACCTCACTCAGTCAAGTTATTGTCAGGCCCTCGTCCGTCACCCTGACCGCTGTTGTCAGACGGGGGAAGACGCCCCACCTGCTGCTGGTCATGCCAGTGTGAGACGCGCCACCTGCTGCTGGTCATGCCAGTGTGAGACGCGCCACCTGCTGCTGGTCATGCCAGTGTGAGACGCGCCACCTGCTGCTGGTCATGCCAGTGTGAGACGCGCCACCTGCTGCTGGTCATGCCAGTGTGAGACGCGCCACCTGCTGCTGGTCATGCCAGTGGGAGACGCGCCACCTGCTGCTGGTCATGCCAGTGGGAGACGCGCCACCTGCTGCTGGTCATGCCAGTGGGAGACGCGCCACCTGCTACTGGTCATGCCAGTGGGAGACGCGCCACCTGCTGCTAGTCATGCCAGTAGGAGACGCGCCACCTGCTGCTGGTCATGCCAGTGGGAGACGCGCCACCTGCAGCTGGTCATGCCAGTAGGAGACGCGCCACCTGCTGCTGGTCATGCCAGTGGGAGACGCGCCACCTGCTGCTGGTCATGCCAGTGGGAGACGCGCCACCTGCTGCTGGTCATGCCAGTGGGAGACGCGCCACCTGCTGCTGGTCATGCCAGTGTGAGACGCGCCACCTGCTGCTGGTCATGCCAGTGGGAGACGCGCCACCTGCTGCTAGTTATGCC
>NC_092270.1:8190284-8255284 GCF_036320965.1 Panulirus ornatus
AGGGGGGCGCTAGATGGTGTGGGTGGAGGAGGGGTGGTGATGGTGGCGTGCAGGGGCAGGGAGGGATGGCGCCGATGGTGGTGGTGGCGGTGGCGGTGGCTTGCAGGGGTGCAGGGAGGGGCCGTGGTGGCCTTGACGATGGTAGAGTGGTAAGGGCAGAGAGGGAGGATGAGGATGATGATGATGGCGTGCCGGAGCATTTTAGGGGGGTTCATGATGGGTAATGTGGCGTGCCGGAGCATTTTAGGGGGGGTTCATGATGGGTAATGAGTCACACCCATCCCTCCTCTCCCCTTGGCTCACGACGTGTGGAGACCCCCTAACCCTGGTCATCTTTCCCCCTCTCACCCACCCAGCTGGGCGGTGGCGTGTGGTACTCCTTAATCTCACTGTGACTGTTCTCCTTACGTGACTCATTAGCTGCTGCAACGAAGGGGCGGCCTCCTCCTCCTCCTCCTCCTCCCAGGCTCAGGGCTCGCAGAAGGGTGCAAGTGGCCGTGGCGGTGATTAGGTCAGTCTTGTGCTGATGGCTTGAAGGACGCGTAGCGGAGGGCATGGTGCTCCTGAGTCACCTGGACCTGACGATTGTATGGCGGAGGTTGTTGCTGGAGCGTCCGGCCACACGCCCCTCCGATGCTTCTGGGCGGGAACGCGATATCAAATGGAACCCCACCTTCCCCCCCTAACTTGCCACGGTTTTACTGCCAGCGTTTTGTTCCCCCAAAAAGGTTCTCAAAGTAAACCTTCGGGGTTGTATTTGTAGTCCTTTATCTGTCCAGGGGGCGGCAGAAAGCACGGCGTTGGCGTCTTCGTAGCCTAAGGTGTTTCGAGATCCTGTGAGGCTGCTGTCTCGCGATCTTAGGCATTTTAGGTCGGTAGACCACGGATTTGCCTCCATGTATTTGTGAGCCAGGACGTCATGGGACCTTCCCTTTTGGTGTTCCATTGTTTGGTTCTGATGATGCATTCAGCTGCAGTGGAAGGGAAGGGGAAATTAATTTTTACGCGGGTGTGTGCGTGTGGTGTTACACATTTGGCCGTGCATGTGTAGGTGGGGACCTACCTTGTCGTGTACCCAGTCTTTGTGGTACTTGAGGATCAGCGTTCATAGGCTCGTGGTGTTGATGGGAGAGCGGCCGTGCCTCCTGCCCACCTATGGCTGACGACAGCTATGCGAGCGCTACGCGCTACAGCTTGTCAGACACGGGGGTAAATTAGTCCTCGTCACTGCTGTGATTAGAGTGGTAAATCGATTGACATAGTCCTGATCTAAGCTCAAAGAGGGAGCGACTAGCACCTTCTTGCTCCGCCAGCTGAGGCGCTCTCCAATGTACCCTGTCGGAGGAGGTCCCCCGCACTCCTGCCTCTTTGTAAATCTGGCCTGTTATTTTGAGAAGATGAGAAAGGTGCGTTACCGCCGCCGTTGTCAGGTCGTTAGCTAGAGTGGCGGTGGTGATGGTGGTGGGCGTGGCAGCGGTGGGTGTGGCGGTCCGAGACGGGTCACGCAGGAGGTAGTGGTGCCCCCCCCTTTTTCTGTGTGGTTAGTTGTTTGCGTCTGCCTGGTGCATACAGACATAAGGCAGTGGGCCTCTCTAGTGGTGGTGGTGGAGTAACAAGTTCCGAAGTTGTGGACGGTGGTACGTGGCCATGTGACACACGAAGGCGTGTCGGGTGTACCCTGTAGCTGAGGTGATGTGAGCTGATGGAACAGTTCGGCTCTGCGATGTGTCAGACGCGGAGGACGCCCCTGTGCACCGTCAGCTGATGGTTGCTCCTGACGAGTCGAAGGACGTGGACACGGTAGGTGGCGAGGCCCCCTGTACGGTTCCTGTTATGCAGGAGAGACCCGTCTCTCGCGTGGTCTCCCGAGGTTCGCTTTGCGTAGACGTCTTCGTTGTCTCCCTAGGAGATGTCGCAGTCGCCGACCCTTCCCCATGAAGGTCAGGGTTTGGCCATCCTGACGAGGCTCTCCTCTCCCGCCCCCGCAACACAGCTCCTGGAAGGGATACTGTTTCCCTGTGTGTGTGTCTTGCGTGGACGCTTTGCAGCCCACACACTACGGCTCCTCTTGCAAGTGACGCGTCTTTGTTTGCTTCACTGGCTTGGGGCGCCCACGGCCGCTCCACCGGCCTCCTTCGCCTGTTCGAGCGACTCCCTTTCGTCTGTTACACTACCCCCCTCCCCTCCTTCTCTTCGTCTGCCTCTCACCACCTGCGCGTCTGCCAGCTGCGGATCATCCGGGATCCCCGCTTGGAATCCTACACTCTTGGCCCCCTGGCTTGTTTAGGATCGTCAGCTTGGGAACGCAAAGTCTTGACTGCAGTGGGATCAGAAGGTGGTGGTACTAGCCCACCCTTCGTCCCTCCCACCTCCTCCTCCTCCTCCATCGGTTGGTGGCTGGCGGAGGGAGCCGCGAATCCTGCCAAGTACAAGCTTAGTCGAGGACCCCGCTCTCCTGTCCCGTGTTGGATTCGCATCCACGCTCACGACGTTGAAGTTTCTTCAGTGGTTGTGATAATGATAATTGTGTATGTGGGTAATGCAAGCAGCTAGAGCCAGAAAAGATGTACAAGAGAAAATGGTGAAGATAGGAATTCTTCTCTTGCGGTTATGTACGATGTGACGTATGTTGGCGAACTGCAACCCTGGGATGAGGGATCTCTGGTGGTGGGAGGCGGCGACGGTAAGTGGCGAGGTTAAGAGTTGTAGCATCATCCCAGACTGTTGGATGTAGGTGCAGGTGATGTGTATGAACCCTAGGCGGCAGGTGGATGATGATGATGTGCTGGTGTGTACTACTCACCGGGCCACCGCCCCCCACCCCACTTACAATCCACACTACTGACTGAAGTGCTTGTAGATCCCTAGGGGCCAGACAGACAGCACCTCCCCACACAGCTGCGTCTTTAGCGTTGTCTTCCCAGAGTCGTAGCCTCTCCAGCGTTTGGGAAAGATTGCCGAGGTTTGCTGTTGGAGGTGAGGGGGGAGGGCGTCCTCCTCCTCCTCCTCATCATTTCGTCCCCGGCCTCGCCTGACCGCGCTG
Organism: Panulirus ornatus; assembly: GCF_036320965.1. NCBI lineage: Eukaryota > Metazoa > Arthropoda > Malacostraca > Decapoda > Palinuridae > Panulirus > Panulirus ornatus. The sequence continues at coordinate 8,193,328 of NC_092270.1, forward strand.
GCTGGCGATTGTGGAAGGCCAGACGTCGCTCACGCTGATATCGAAAGGTCGTAACTCTGTAAATGTCGCCGTGACTGGCAAGTGCTCTTGATGGCACTTGGGAGGAAGGTCGGGCCGGGCGATACGCTGCTGATAACGGGTTGTTGGCACGTTAAGTCTGGGAGGGAGGAGGATTGGGGTCATTTTCTGGGGGGGGCACCCGAGGGCCCCTTTCCCCCCCTCTCCGGTGTCTTGACGGGCGAGGCAAAGGGGGGAAGGACTGTGCACACTGATCCCATCACAATAAATGGGGAGAATGTTTTGCACTCTCCCTCCACGCCCGTCAAATAAAGGAGGGGAGGTAATATTGGACAGTGATGACATTTATGTTAAATAGGGGATTGGTGGGAGTGTGTGTAGCTATCACAGACACTTTTATAATGCTCTAAAACTATCCTCTCTCAGTCCATTGACAGCACGTCGACTCCCACTATACCACATCGTTCCAATTCACTCCATTCCGTGCACGCCTCTCACCCTCCTGCATGTCCAGGCCCCCGATCCCTCAAAATCTTTTTCACTCCATCCTTTGCCGCCCCCCCCAAGAGTAAGTACTGGGTCGTTTGAGTTCGCATGGTTTATGGAGGTAGTGAAGAAGGCAGGTTCCCCCCCCTGCTTTCCACTCCTCCCGGGAGGGTAGCGAGGGGGGTAGAGGGGTCATATTAAAGCTCCCTGTGTTGCCGGAATGTGGTGGGTGGGTTCTCCTCTTGCGGCTGGCAGAGTGGTTGTTGTTACCTCTCCGATGTTAGGTGGTACGGCATGGCGAACATGCTCGTGGCACCTGCATGATGAATAATAGCTCCCAGTGTGTGTGTGTGTGTGTGTGTGTGTGTGTGTGTGTGTGTGTGGGGTTGCATCTGGCCGTCTTCCATATTGGCGCCGGGACGGCGAGCTTGGGGGAAGACTGGACGAGCAGCTTGACATCCACATACAATACTGCCCTACAAACCCCGTATATGGAGAGCCGACTCCCTGCTCAGGTATTATTAGTGGAGGTGTGTATGGTGGGTGGCTGAGGAGGGAGGGAGGTCTGGGGTCTCGTGTGTGTGCCTCCCTCCCTCCCAGTGTGTTTACAGTTGTTGGGTCGACTTGGAGGGAGGTTTAGGGGGAAAGGACAGGGAGGGGGGAGGTTGGGTTGGGGGTCACCACCAGCAGGCACGACCTGGCGCTAATCTTGGTAATGGAGGCCACTTTTATATTGGAGTCGTCGCTCACGTTGGTGGTGGTGTGGAGGGAGGCAGGGAGAGGCTCGTCCTCTCTGGGGAAGAACCGAGACTGGCGTCAGTAGGACTTGTTTCCGTTTTACCCCAGTCTCCGGGGGTAGGAGACCACAGCAAGCGGGATAGGGGTAAGGGGGGACCTCTGTCACTAAGGGGGCATAGACTCCCCCCCTCCCTCCCCCACCACTCCTGTCATCGTGTTGGAGGTCCACCTTCAGCTACAGAAGAGGACCCCAGACAGTTCGTGGTAGAGGTCCTTCTCAGGAAGGTGGGAACCTCATGTCAAGTGTGGTGAAAGTCCCCTCCGTCAGTGGGTTAAGAACCCAACTCTCAAGGGAGGTGGAGGAACCCGGCCCCCTCCCCCTTGGAGACCTACCCCTCTTTTAGCGGTGAAAGGCCTCTGTCGGCTGGGTGGAGGGCGCCGTTGTCAAGCGGGGATGTACATTCGTCGTGGGGTGTATACAAGCATCAGCCACGGTGAGGTGAGCCTTCGTCAGGATAATTTTTTTATCCGCTGGACACCACAAAGCCGTCCTGTCAGCATGACCTGCCGTTGCCACTGGGCCTTTCCAGCTGCTACACTCGACGCATCCCACGCCGCTGTGGTAACCGAGGTGGCGGTGTTGGTGTGTGTGTACACTCGTTATTACACTCTAGTCTGTGTGGGTCTGGGCTGACGAGGCCAGCGGGCGTTATCTCTGTTTCTGCTCTGTTGGTCTGACCTCCTCCTCCTCCTCCTCCTCCTGGCGTTGCCCGAGCCGCCCCATCAATATTATGATATGCATGATGGAGGAAGGTGTGTGTGTGTGTGTGTGTGTGTGTGTGTGTGTGTGTGTGTGTGTGTTTGTTTGTGTGTGTGTGTGTGTGTAATGACTTACGTTCAGGGAGAAGGTGGGCTAAGCTGCTGACACTTGGCACCCTCCACACAGCTGACACATTGCACCTCTTCCATCCACACCGCTGACACTTGGCACCTGTCTTCTACAGTGCTGACACTTGGCAAGACCACCCCCACCCCCACCCCGTAGCCGTACTACTGACACATGGCACCTCCTCCTCCTCCTCCTCCTCCTCCTCCTCCTCCTCCCCCTCCCCTTGTTCACACTGCTGATACGTGGCACCCTCCGCCAACCCGCCCGTCTATACTGCTGACACTTGGCACCTCCTGTCCACGCTGCAGGACAAGATCATGGTGTATGACAGAGGCGGAGATAAATGACAAGTTTCGCTAGGAGGGTAAAGTGGGTGAAGGTGGCGTGTGGTGTGGTGTGGAGTGGTATCGTGTCGTGTCCAGTGGGTGTGGTGTGGTGTGGTGTGTTGCACTCGACCCCGGGGGACAACATGACCCCCCCCAGCCTTACCGTGGCAGGACATGACCCTAGACTTGACACCTCTACACATGGATGTTCCACGTTAAGCGCACCACCGCATCGTAGAGACGACACCCCTATATCTTACACCCCTGGCTTCGCTCGGACCTCCAGGCCCCTCTTCGGGTTATACGAACCTCGTCACTGCTCCTAGTGTCGGGGACCTGGGCTGTGTAAGCCCCCTTAAAAAAAAAACCCACATTAATGTCTTCACTTTGTTCTAGAATGCTACATATAGCTTGCCCCTATGTACTGCTCTGTTGCCCTTTTTATGATCTGCCATATATATGTATATTTTTTTTTCTTTTCCAAAAGAAGGAACAGAGAAGATGGCCAGGTGAGGATATTTCCTCAAAAGGCCCAGTGCTGTGTTCTTAACGCTACCTCGTTAACGCGGGAAATGGCGAATAGTATGAAAGAAGGAAAGAAAAAATATTGCTCATCTGTATAAATGCCTCAATATAATCCCCATAATGTGAACGTGTATAGATTGAATCCATGGGGCCTACCTTACCCCGCTTTGACCTATATTTGTTTAGAACATTTGAGTAGTGTCTCGTCCACATTGTAGCATTTGGACGGGCAGTTAAATGTGATTTGAAGAAGCCACTGCCTGCCTCTGGACCTGCCCCTGCACTGTCCTACCCTACCCTAACCTACCCTACCCTGCCCTACCATACCCTACCCTGAGCGGCGGGTCGGGTCAGCTAGGGCGAGCAGCGTGTGTGTGTGTGTGTGTGTGTCGGGGAAAGCAATGGTTTGGCCAAGGGGGTGAGGGGCGGCCGCCGCCCGCGGAGAGCCTGCATTGAGTATTCCGTGGGCGTCGCATCTGGCTGCGCCGCCCCCGGGGGAGGATCTCTTGGTGTGGCGGCGTGCCCAGCCTCTCTCTCTCTCTCTCTCTCTCTCTCTCTCTCTCTCTCTCTCTCTCTCTCTCTCTCTCTCTCTCTCTCTCTCTCTCACACACACACACACACACACACACACACACACACACACACACACGCACACACACACACACACACACACACAACTAGGCGATGAGTCCAGGCCGATTCTCCCTCCACTTTTGAACTCGCCACCACAGCCGCCACACCACACCACACCACAGCCGCCCAGCCAGACCACACCACACCGCACCGCACCGCAGCCGCCCCAGCAGTGCTCTCCTATGGAGCTGGAAGCGGACGTGTATATGTATACATTTACGCCTCCCTCCCCCTATTGCCACCTCGGCTGCGGCAGCTCTTGAGCACGGTGGCACGACGGCACCACCACCACCACCACCCACTTCTTCCTCACCACCACCACCCTCACCCACCTCTTCCTCACCACCACCACCCTCACCCACCTCTTCCTCACCACCACCATCATCACCCTCCTCTTCCTCACCACCTCCACCATCACCCTCCTCTTCCTCACCACCACCACGGCACGACTCAACCCCGGGGAGTCGTGCTGCAAAGGGGGGTCGTTCGCCGTCATCGTGCTGCGAGGGGGTCGTGTGCCGTCTCGCTTATTGTCCTCCCGTGCGGGAGAGAGAGAGAAAGAGAGAGAGAGAGAGAGAGAGAGAGAGAGAGATTCACGTGCAGCGAGGCGTGTCCTTACGGCCGGTTATCAGCCGCGTGAGCGTGGTGTTCACGACCGTATATACATATATCCCAAAGCCCCCACCCGTGTGTGGAGGCGCGGCGCGGCGCTACGAAGCTGCTGCTGCTGCTGCTGTCGTGGGCCCTCTGGGGTGAGGGCGGCAGAAATGTGGTATTGAGAAATTCCTTCCCCGAGCTGAACTTGACTACAAATTTTTGGCTCATAGAAGTTTTAAAGCACCCTCCGTCCCCCTCCCTCCTTTCCTCTCCTCTTTTCCCCCCCCCTTTCCCTTTTTTTCCCCCCCCCCTCCCCTCCCCCCCCCCAAAAAATTAAAGAAAAAAGGGGGGGGGGGGGGGGGGGGGGGGGGGGGGGGGGGGAAAATTTTGGGGACAATTTTGGGGGGGGGGGGGGGGGGAGGGGGGGGGTTTTGGGGGGGGGGAAAAAAAAAAGGGGAGAGAGAGAGAGGGGAAAAAAGGAAAAAGGGGAAAAAAAAAGAGAGAAGGGGAGGAAAAAAGAGAAAGAAAGGGAAAAAAAAAAAAGGGGGGGGGGGGGAGAGAAGGGGAGAGAGAAAGGGGGCGGGGGGGGGGGGGGGGGGAAAAGGGGGGGGGAAAAAAAAAAAAACCCAAAAAAAAAAACCCACACACAAAAAAAAAAAAACCCCCCCCAAAAAAAAAAAACCCCGGGGGGGGGGCCGGGCCCCCCCCCCAAAAAAAAAAAAAAAAACCCCCCCCCAAAAACCCCCCCCCGGGGGGCCCCCCAAAAACCCCCCCCCCCGGGGGGGAAAAGGAAAAAAAAATTTTAAAAAAAAAAAAAAAGGGAAAAATTTTTTTCCTTTTTTCCCCCCCCCCCCCCCCTTTTTTTTTTTTAAAAAAAAAAAATTTTCCAAACCCCCCCCCCCCCTTTTTTCCCCCCCCTTTTCACCCCCTCTTTCCCCCCCCCCCCAACCCCCCTTCCCCAAACCCCCCCCCCCCAAAAGGGCCCCCCGGTTTCCCTTGGGGGTTGGGCCCCCCGTTTTTTAAAGGGGGGGGGGGAAAAGGGGGAAAAAAAGGGGGGGGTTTTTGGGGGGGGGCCTTCCCGGGGGGGGGGGGGGTTTTACCCTTTTCCTTTTTTGGGGGGGGGGGGGGCTGGGGGGCCCCATTTTTGCCTTGGGGGAAGGGGGGGGGGGGGGGAAAAGGGGGGGGGGGGAGGTTTTTCTTCCCTGGGCTTTTGCTTTTTTGGGTTGATGGTGGGGGGTTAAAAATTGGGGCTTTGCTTTTTTTTTTCCCCCTTTTCTTTTTTTTCTTTTAGGCGGGTTCTTCCCACAGGTTTTTTTTGGGGGTTTTTGGGGGGGGGGTTGCCCCGTGGCTTTTTTTGGTTTTTGGGGTGGGGGGGGAAATGGGTTTGCTTTTTTTTGGGTGGGGGGGGGGCCCCCCGGGGGTTTTTTTTTGGGTGGTGGGGGTGGTGGGTTGCGTTGGTCGGTTGAGGCTGGTGGGGGGCAAACCACAGTGTGGTTTGCGTTGGGTCTGGTTGAGGCTGGTGCTGGGTGACAACGGTGGGGCTTTCCGTTGATTGGTTGAGGCTGGTGGTGGGGGGGACCACAGTGTGGCTTTGCGTTGGTCTGGTTGAGGCTGGTGGCTGGGCGACCCACAGTGTGTCTTTGCGTTGGTCTGGTTGAGGCTGGTGTCTGGGTGACCCACAGTGTGGCTTTGCGTTGGTCTGGTTGAGGCTGGTGGCTGGGTGACCCACAGTGTGGCTTTGCGTTGGTCTGGTTGACGCTGGTGGCTGGGTGACCCACAGTGTGGCTTTGCGTTGGTCTGGTTGTGGCTGGTGGCTGGGCGACCCACAGTGTGGCTTTGCGTTGGTCTGGTTGACGCTGGTGGCTGGGTGAACATGTATATATATTCTGATGATTGTACTCACAGTCGACCTGTGAGGATGATGAGGTATGTACACACATAGCTATACTCACAATCGACCTGTGAGGATGATGAGGGATATACACACTGATGGCTGTACTCACAGTCTCGCCAAAGTGTGTGGAGTGAGGTGGGGCACGGCGTCCGTGGCGGGTCCACACTGCAGACCAGGTTCTGCCACGGAGGAGGATGGACCTAGGCCTCATGCACGTGTAACTGCTGGTGGTTGAGCAAGCCCCACCACGGAGGAGGGAGGGAGGATAAACACGTGAAAGGTGCCCATCAAATCTGAGTCGTAATGACCAAGGCTCAGGGGGCCTCAGAATGCTGCATTTGACCTCCTCTGCATACGCCAGCTTTAGGAAGTGTTGATAGGGCCTTCAGCACTGGCTATGATCACGCGTTAGTTGAAGGTAGGAAATGGGAATGTCCTCTCTGCATTATAGGATGCGTTGAGAAATAGCGTAGGAGGAAATTAAGGAAGCGCCAGAGGTGTTGCTGGCGTGAGTGTTGCGTGCGGATTCACTCCCTCCACGTCAGGTATTGCTGGCGTAGGTGGTGTCGCGGGGTGTGTGTGTGGGTTGGGTGGGTGAGTGTGGCGCGCGCGTGACAGCGGGGGAGGGAAGGTACCGAGGTGCTGGTTTGGTTGGTGGTAGTGATCTCGCTACGAAGTCCAGATGAACGGGAAGGGTTCGGCTTCCTCGGCTCGTGTACGCTGTAGAGTTTTGTGGGTGATGTTCATCGTGTCAAGGAAATCAGAAGCAGTAGAGGCATTCAGCCTCTCTCTCTCTCTCTCTCTCTCTCTCTCTCTCTCTCTCTCTCTCTCTCTCTCTCTCTCTCTCTCTCTCATACAACCATCCGCTTCGTGCTTGATGACTTGACGAGGGTTCGTCCCACAGGTGTGGGGTCAGAGGCACCTGCCGGTGTAGTAGTGATGTGAATGGTGTGTTTTGAACTTAAGAAAGGTGGTGTGGGGCGTTGCTGGTGGGACTTTGAGGTGGACTGAATGGCAGTGGATGTGTGTGTGTGTGTGTGTGTGTGTGCGTGCGTGTGCGTGTGTGTGTTGTGGCTGAGCTGGGTGTTGAGCCAGTGTACATATTGTGTCCTTTCTTGGGGTATGACCGGGTGTATCGCTCCCCATCCGCTCCCTGCTTTACCCTCCCACTCCCTGCTCCAGCCTCATCGCTGTTGGCGAGCTGTGGTGAACGCTGAGGACGAGGATTATGTTAATAGTAATGACACATGATACTGATATTTTGAAGAGAATCATCCCTGGTGTCTTGTGTGTTCGTCGACAGGTCCAATTTCATGGCTTTTGAAACTCTGGTGGCCAAGACTTCCTCCTCTACATGTTCCTTCCATCACATTTTCGGGGCAAGTGAGATCATCCAACATAGATATCTCCTGTCGTCCTTATGGTATACTTTACCGTGAGAATAGACTTCTTGCTCTCTTGTGTCTGTCCGATCTAATCCGCTGGCTCTCGTGCCATTTCTTTGGAGTATAACACACCTTCCCCTCTTCCACCTTGCCTAAACACCACTCTTCCACCTTGCATAAACACCCCCTCTTCCACCTTGCCTAAACACCACTCTTCCACCTTGCAAGAACACCCCTCTTCCACCTTGCCTAAACACCCCCCTTTGATAAAACCACCTTTCCAATTGAAAAACACCCTTTCCCTTTTGCTACATCCCCTTTAAAACCTTGGCAAACACCCCCTTACCTGACTTCAGGTCAGTTACTTTCTTCAGAACTTCAGGTCATGTACTTTCGTCGAACTTCAGGTCAGAGTTACTTCTTCAGACTTCAGTCAGAGTTACTTTCCTTCAGAACTTCAGGTCAGAGGCCTTTCCTTCAGAACTTCAGCGAGTTACTTTCTCAGAACTTCGGTCAGAGTTATTTCCTTCTGCACTTGCAGGTAGAGTACTTTCGCTCAGAACTTCAGGTCAGAGTTACTTTCCTTCAGAACTTCAGGTCAGAGTTACTTTCCTTCAGAACTTCAGGTCAGAGTTACTTTCCTTCAGAACTTCAGGTCAGAGGTACTTTCCTTCAGAACTTCAGGTCAGAGTTACTTTCCTTCAGAACTTCAGGTCAGAGTTACTTTCCTTCAGCACTTCAGGTCAGAGTTACTTTCCTTCAGCACTTCAAGTCAGAGGTACTTTCGTTCAGCACTTCAGGTCAGAGGTACACTTAAGCATCGTTTTCTCTTTGATGAAAGCTGTTCTGCCTGTATTACGCATCCTAAACGCTTGAAATGTGTCTTTACTTCAAGTGTTAATGGTCCACTTTCGGCTGCTCGCCTTTTTCTTCTTATGCAGTTACCATTCGTTACAATTTAGGCTTCAGGATAACGCTAATAATGGTGAGTGTGATGGTGATAACGACATTGATGATAATGATAATAGTAACAATGTTAAATGATGATAATAATAATAGTAATTATGATAAATGGTGATAATGATAATAGTGATAATGGTAAATGATACAACGAAATAGAAAGTACGGTGTCCATGGAAAAACAATGCGAAATAGAAAGTACGGTGTCCTTGGAAAAACAATGTCTTTCCCCTTATGTATTTTCATAAGCACTATACTCGGCTGAGGTGTATTATGTGCGCAAGCATATGACGCCCACAGGGTGAAACCATCGTACACCTGACCGCCGGGACTCAAGGTCTTAACGGTGTGGGCACCAGCAACCCGCCTCAGTGTGCCTCAGGCTATCTTGAGAAGAACGATATTCTTTCTTTTACTCCTCCTGGCTGCCACTTTATTTTGGGAATATCGTTTCTGGGCGCTGTATTATTTTCCCCCCACCTCTCCTTCAAGGTTGTCGGCTCTTACCTTCCTGAGGAGGAGGAGGAGGCCCAAATTCTCGCCTGGAAGCAAGAAAATGTAGGTACACGTGTGAGATTTCTTGGCGCAACGAGCGCCCAGAACGCACGATCAGGCGGCTGCTTCCTGCAACACCTCATCAGGGCCTCGCCTCTTTCGGGAGATCAAGACCCCAATGGACCTAGAATACTCCAGGGACCTTGCCAATTCTGTGCCCGGACGTCTGTAGATGGTAATCGCGGCCAGAGGAGAGATGGCGAAGTCATAAAATGCGAGTATGGCATCGCCTTTAACCATGTGGTGTGGGGGAGGAGGACGCGCCGTGTTAGTATGGTGAAGACGCCCGAAAAGCGTGTGTGACGGCCTTTGTGGCGGTCAGCCACGGTGTGACAGGAAGCCTCTCTTGTCACACTTGTTATACTCATGGTCTATTAGACAGATAGACGTTATATCCTCCTGGTATTATAGACAGACAGACTTGTTATCTTCCTGGTATTGTAGACAGACAAGACTTGTTATCTTCCTGGTATTGTAGACAGACAAGACTTGTTATCCTCTTGGCATTGTAGACAGACAAGACTTGTTATCCTCCTGGTATTGTAGACAGACAAGACTTGTTATCTTCCTGGTATTGTAGACAGACAAGACTTGTTATCCTCCTGGTATTGTAGACAGACAAGACTTGTTATCTTCCTGGTATTGTAGACAGACAAGACTTGTTATCCTCTTGGCATTGTAGACAGACAAGACTTGTTATCTTCCTGGTATTGTAGACAGACAAGACTTGTTATCCTCTTGGCATTGTAGACAGGGAGACTCGTTCCCCTCCTGATGTTTTGGACAGAGCCTTCTGTCGAAGTGCGTCGCGTCGCAGACCTCCTGTCATTGCCTCAGTTGTGGCTGTATCTGGCGCGTTCCTCATCTTGCGTGCGTGTGTGTGTGTGTTTTTCTCCTCCTAAGGTGGTGTGTTTACCGGAGTGGTGATTGCCTGGAAATTGGCCGCGGTGAGGGGGAGGCCGGCGCCGCGGCTTCTGCCCCTGCCACCATACTGTAAATGGAGGTCGTTCGTACAGTCTTCATGAGGAAGGACTGCTGATGTCTTAGTCTTGACCTTCATATGTATATATACCGTCACACAGGTGTTTCCATGTTGAAATATTGACCCAGTTTCCCTCGCGTATTGGGTGTGAGTTGTGTTATTTGTCTACGTATTGTGAGCGTGTGTGTGTGTGTGACTATGTCGTCGTGGCGTATGACATCATTCGGTTCGGAGTGAGGGCGCTGCTGTGAGCCCGAGAGCATTTTAGCTTCAGGTTTACGAGGTAAGGTTTTGCCGTGCCCGGTGTTGAGGACGGCCGGAGTGTGGCCCAGGTGAGGCGAGGCACTTCGGAGGCTGACACGTGAAGCGATGACCGACCGACCACCACCACCACCGCTACCGCCTCCTCTCGCTGATGACAGACCCCCTCCTCTTCCTCCCACGAGAGAGAGAGAGAGAGAGAGAGAGAGAGAGAGAGAGAGAGAGAGAGAGAGAGAGAGAGAGAGAGAGAGAGAGAGAGATCATGAGTTGCGTGCCTGCCAGGGTAACTGAGATATAATTAAGATGGCTGCAGGTATCGACCCACCTGCCTCCTCCTCCCTACCTACCTACCTCCTCCTCCTCCTCCTCCTCCTCCTCCTCCTCCTCCTCCTCCTCCCGTCATATGGTGGCTTGATAGGCGAGTCGGGGGGGGGGGGAGCCCTGGGATGGCAGGGATCACGGTAGGGGAAGGGGGGGATGGATGGAGAGGGAGGAGAGGAGAGATGAGGGTCATGGTGGTGGGGAAGAAGAGAGGGGGGACAAAGATGTGGAAGGGGAGGGGGATCGAGGATGACGCAGAGAATGAGGGAGAAGGATCATGTCGTAAGGAGCCCTGGAGGGCATGTGGGATTTCAGGTACCGGGGAAGATGATGGAGGGTGTTATGTTTTCAGGGGCTTAGGGGCTGTGGGGTATCAGGGCCTAGAGGGTTTTGTGGTGTCATGGGTTTAGGGGCTGTGTGGTGTCAGGGGTTTAGGGGCTGTGTGGTGTCAAGGGTTTAGGGGCTGTGTGTTGTGAGGGGTTTAGGGGCTGTGTGGTGTCAGGGGTTTTGGGGCTGTGTGGTGTCAGGGCCTAGAAGGTTGTGTGGTGTCAAGGGTTTAGGGGCTGTGTGGTGTCAGGGGTTTAGGGGCTGTGTGGTGTCAGGGGTTTAGGGGCTACAGGGCTGTGTGGTGTCAGGGGTTCAGAGGCTTTACCCTGTGTGGTATCAGGGCCTAGAGGGCTGTGTGGTGTCAGGGGCTCAGGGGCCATAGGGCTGTGTGGTATCAGGGGCTATAGGGCTGTGTGGTGTCAGGGGCTCAGGGGCCATAGGGCTGTGTGGTATCAGGGGCTACAGGGCTGTGTGGTGTCGGGGGAAACCCTTAGGGCGTCACGGCCCCGCAGTCGCGCGGCCTGCGGGGCCGATAAGTATTTCAGAAACGTTCCGTAATGAAATAAACAGCGGTTAATGAAGGCAATTACCCGCGTGCAGTCGGAGGCCGACTCGAGTGTGTTTTAATTGGTCGACGTTCAGACCAGTGGGGGGTTGTCGCGTTCAGGGAGAGAGATGGGGGATGAGGTGGGAGGCGGGGGGGTATTGTTTATACCTGTAGGTGGGGAGATGGAGGGGAGGTTGAGGGTGTTGTGGTCCTGTAGGGGTGGGGAGGATGGGAGGGGTATTGCTATTATGTTCAGTCTAGGGGTGGGAGAGTAGAGCGGGGAGATTACTATTATGTTTTAAGCTAGGGGTGAGGGGAGCGGGGCGTATAATGTCTGGGCCGGGAGACGTTACTGGTGAGGCGAGTTGTTGTGGGTGGTGAGGGGCTCTGGTCGGAGGGAGTGAGAGAGGGGAGAGGAGGAGGCCTGGTAGAACATTGCCACTTTAGGGCAAGAAAGTAGCTTGAACGATATAGAGAGAAGAGGGAGGAAGGAAGGAGGAGGAGGAGGTAAGGAATGAAACATGAGGGGGACAGATGTGTGTGGTGTGGTGCACCACCCCATGGTGTGGTAACTTCCCGGCACTGCGGTAACCTGGTATGGTAGCTTCACACCACCACGACCACCCCTGCCACAGTATGACACCCGCCACTGTACACTTACTGTCTGCTGGTGTAGTAGTGGCTCCTGCTGGTGCATGAGTCCCGCCACAGTAAGCTTAGAGTCTGCTGGTGTAGTAGCGGCTCCTGCTGGTGCAGGAGTCCCAGGAGACCCGCCACTGTATACTTACTGTCTGCTGGTGTGGTAGCGGCTCCTGCTGGTGTAGGAGTCCCAGGAGACCCGCCACTGTATACTTACTGTCTGCTGGTGTGGTAGTGGCTCCTGCTGGTGCAGGAGTCCCAGGAGACCCGCCACTGTATACTTACTCTCTGCTGGTGTAGTAGTGGCTCCTGCTGGTGCAGGAGTCCCAGGAGACCCGCCACTGTATATACTTACTCTCTGCTGGTGTAGTAGTGGCTCCTGCTGGTGCATAAGGCCCTGGGCAACTGTGTATCCCCCGCTGCTATATCATCATGTCCTCGTTGTGGTCTGGAGGACCCGTTTCATGACCAGGTGCTGGCGTATTGACCTCCTCCTGCTGGTGTTAGGCGTATTGATCCCCCCGACTGGTACTATGACCCCCATGCTGGTCGAATGACCCGAGGTTGACGCGAGGATCCATCGTTGGTGTGGTGACCCCGGCCGATGTGTGGGTGTGGGTGCCAGAGGCATTAATGGACGGGCCGATGGTGTGGTAACCCACCCCTTCCCTCTCTCTCTCTCATCCCCCACACCACCCATGGTGGTGGCGGGAGAGGCGGACTGGGAACGTTTTAACTTGATAAAAGGGCCAAGTGGGGGATGGGGGTCCTTTGTGGCCACGGCATTGTAAGTGGTATTGTGTTAGTACCCCTTCCCCTCCAACCCCCCCTTTCCCTACCCCCTTTCCCTCCTCCTCCTCCTCCTCCTCCTCCTCCTCCTCCCTGCCCTCCCCCAGGCCGGCGTGGTTGGCCCATAACCCACCATTCCCGAACCTCCCTTCCAGCCCCCTTCACCTGAAGAGCAAATTGGGCAGTGTGATTGGCAAAATTTAGAATTAGAGGCGTTAAGTCCCCTTACAGATTGATTTAGAATTAGAGGCGTTAAGTCCCCTTACAGATTGATTTAGAATTAGAGGCGTTAAATCCCCGTGCAGATTGATTTAGAATTAGGGGCGTTCAGTCCCCGTACAGATTGATTTAGAATTAGAGGAGTTAAGACCCCCTACAGGTTGATTTAGAATTAGAGGCGTTCAGTCCCCCTACAGATTGATTTAGAATTAGAGGCGTTAAGTCCCCGAGAGTATCAGACTGAGGGATGTTAGAATATAGTTGTCAGTACAGAACCTTGCGAGCCCGTTTCGTGGAGGGGACTCCTGTGTTGGTGACCTGGTGCATCGTGAGTGACGCGGGTGAACGAGCCACGATGGGAGGCGAGGCGACGCCTGCATTGCGCACTGCACACCCGCCGCCGCCGCCCTCCGGTGCATCGGGGAAACGTGTGTTTACTCACGGTGGCGGGGACCGACGGGGGAGGGGGACCAGAGACCCCGGGTGATCGTCGCGTCAGTGGGTGGGAGAGGCGGTGTGATTTCTTGACCTGTCTCAAGGAGTTGTGAGAAGGGGGGGTGATGGGATGGGTGGGGAGTCGACCAGTGCCAAGGGATATTGATGGGGAGTCGACCAGTGCCAAGGGATATTGATGGGGAGTCGACCGGTGCCAAGATGTTGTGGTTGTGTAGGGAGTCGACCAGTGCCATGGGGTAGTGGAGGTGTAGGGAGTCGACCAGTGACAATGGATAGTGGGGGGATGTGGCGAGTCGACCAGTGCCCAGGGGTATTGGAGGTGTAGGGAGTCGACCAGTGACAATGGATAGTGGGGGGATGTGGCGAGTCGACCAGTGCCCAGGGGTAGTGGAGGTGTAGGGAGTCGACCAGCGCCAAGGGGTTGTGGGTGTGAGGGGGGAGTCAGTGAGTATACCTCTGGGCTCGGTTGGAGTAGACGTTGCCATGAGTTTCCCGTTTAGTTTACCCCCGTGTGGTTCATGCTGCTTTCTGCAGTCTACCTAAGGATGTGTACGAAGCCGTTGTTACTACCGGTGCTGGGAGAGGGGGGATGCCCTAGCCTTGCATCCTGAGGGTAACTAGTCATAGGCCAGAGTCACGGGTGCTGAGATAGGGGAGGCCCAGTCTGGTGTAGTCTGTTTCAGAGGTCACCCGCGCACTCTCCTCCGTGAGAATGCTGTCCTCGCCTCATTTACTCCGAGAAAAAGGAGTTTATACGAACAAAGTATACATTGTAACCGCGTTCCAGGCTTTTAATTATTGAAAACGCAGGCAGCAAGGCGGAGTGGGGCGGCTCCAAGGTCACAGGAGCGACCCGGGCCAGGTCAGCCACGGAACAACACTCCACACACGTCCGATTGGCGACTTGATTCAGGGTCGGCTGATGGGAGAGGAGGAGGAGGAGGAAAGTGGTGTAGGCAGCGACTGGCTCAGCCGTTGCCCCACGGAAATGGCCACCACAAGGACGTTCTTGAAAATGGTACTTCGAGATGGTGGCTGTTACTTTGGATGATTGGTGGTGTGAGAGACTCCATCCACGGTATATCGTCTGGGGGGGTCTTCATCCCTGTCTTGTGATCCTATGAGCTCGACGGTTTGGGCAGGTGTGTGTGTGTGTGTGTGTTGGGTCTTGAGCGCCTGGCGTGCTGAGGTGAGGTGGTTGGTGTGAACACCTGTGGTGGTGCGCCTGGCGTGTTCACATCCGGTCTTAATTGTCTGGTGAGGTCCAGCGGCCCGACTTCCTGTGGCGAGGAATATATTAAGGTGGTTGTGTCGGCGGGCCGTGGGAACCGCTGGGCTCCCGAGACGTCTGGTGGACGGCACGTTCAGGCTTGGCAGTGGTGTTTATCTTACCACCGTAAACATATGGTGGGCCAGCACTGCCACCCGCTCACGTCACTCTTTGCCATTGTAGCGGACCAACACTGCCACCAGTCGTCTGACTGACACCATGCCACCATACACACCTCTGACCATCACTGCCACCGTTCCCCTGACACCGGACACCGTGTGGTACCATCCTTGACTCCTGTGGTGAAAGTTTGCACCAAACATTGGTGCTCAGGACCGCGCTCCCAGGGGCTCGCCCGCATCCCCAGCCTTAAGTTCTTCCACGTCAGGTCCGTCATGAGTGTTTGGTTCTCCTGCGATTTGTCTGTGTTAGGAGGAGGTGGTCGAGGTCTTCACATTGCTAGTCTGGTCAGAGCGGAGGAGGCTGCCTGGCCCCCCCCTCTGTCTAGATGGGAGTGTATTACGGAACCGACGGTGTTGCTCTGGTCAGTAGGTGAAGCTGAGGATGGTTCATTTGGATAGAAATGGTGCGGTTCGAGAAGAGCTGGTTGGGGCGTCTCGTTCCTTATTCGTAGAGAAGAGAGGCACCTTACTTGTTCTCCTCGTGGTTAAGTATTTGTGTGATATGGGGTGAGGAAACTCCCTCCCAGAGCTGACCATCTTCCTCACATCGTCCTCCACACAGCCACACCGGTTCGTGAGAACAAATGGTTCAAGCAGACCCGTTGTTTTTGAGTCTGTAGCAGGACACTGCTGGTGCGGGTGAGGACCTACCCGCAGAATCTTATCCTGGTCGCTAATGGTCTCGAGGCTTCGTTGGTCAATGCTTCATGGTGGGGTTCGGAATGTTGTGGCGTTGGAGGGACTGATCGACCCCAGGCCTCCCCTCTTCCGCGGCTGGTGTGGTGGTGTGAGGGGGCATCGGGAGCATGCTGGAGGAGGGATTGGGTCGACACCCCCTCGTACTCCCTCCTGCCTCAGCTGGTATGGTATGGAGGCATCTGGAGCAGGGGATTGTGGAGGGACTGATCGACCTCCCCAGGCTCCCCCTCAACCCCAGCTGGTGTGGTATGGGAGGCATCACGCGCCCTTACCCTTCCATACAATGCGAGTCGTTAGAGGATCACGAGGGTTTGGCCCATCGCCTGATGGCACCCGCCATTACCACCTGGTTATGTAGAGCTAAAAAGTCCCTCTGGGTGTTGTTTTTGAAGTATCATAAACTATTAATGTATGAGTCATTCCTTTGACACAGTTACGTACGTCCCTTGTGTCGATGGTCGGCCAAAAGCCTGTTGCATAAGCAGTATTTGGGGGCAGCCGTCCCCTTCTCGTGTCTGCGAATGGTCGAAGTATATGTTTTTCTTTGGTTTATATAACCGCTGAGCGCTCCTCCACTGCCTCCAAAGTCCGGACGCTCCACATTCCCGCTTGCTCAATCTGCGTCTCTTGTTTTCACACAACATCCTGTCTACAATTAGACAGGGTTCCCCATGGGAAGAGACAGAACTTGGACAGGTTTTCATGTCCATGAACATAATTTCTGCCCATCTCTCTCTTCCCTAAAATCCTCCACCCCCCCCCCTCTCTCTTCCCTCCTCACGTCCTTCCCATCTCTTTAGATGGATGTGTAACTCAACCATTCAACACATTAGACATACTTGGTACTCTTGTAAGACCCATGTCTTTGGTGAGCCCTCACATTGCACGAAGCATTGGATCGAAGAAACTTTGGGGGGGGGATCCAGTTCTCAGAGACCCTTAACTCTCTCTACTTATGAAGTGTTTTGCCTTGAATACACGAAATAAGTGACCCTTCCGTGGATGAGGGTGTTGCCCTCACGTCTAGGGTGGTTCACCCATCACCACAGGTACACAAGATTGATTTGGAGTCCGAAGCGGTCCAGGTGTTCGTCACCTCACCCGGTCTGATCTCGAGACTCGAGACCCATTTGCCCTGCGCCTCAGCTTTACGTCTCTCCTTCCCTCCTCCACGGATATTACCCTGGGATCTGCACGGGTGGGTTGTGTGTGTGTGTGTGTGTGTGTGTGTGTGTGTGCGTGTGTGTGTGTGTGTGTGTGTGTGTGTGTGTGTGTGTGTGTGTTTCCCCGCCATTCGCTCGACCTCGTAATATTTAGCGAGCTGCCGTGATTACTGTGTGGCCATTGGCAGCTCGAGAGAGAGAGAGAGAGAGAGAGAGAGAGAGAGAGAGAGAGAGAGAGAGAGAGAGAGAGAGAGAGAGAGAAATGCCTTTTTTTCCCCCCCCTTTGCAAATCTTTAGAAATCTTTACCTCCTCATTATTTCTTCAACAGCTACGACCTGCCTCATTTTCTTTTCCTTTTTTTATTTTTTTTTTTTTTTGTAAATACACCGCCTCCCACAAAACTCTTCAACCATATTTTTCCTCGTAATTTTTTTTTTCTTATAGATTTTCTTTCATCTTTTTAATTACTGTGTATTTTTCTCGCCAAGGCCACGCATGATTATTAACACGTTCCCCCCTCGTGTTAAACCAGGGCCTTTTTATTTTTTTTTTAAAGGCCCCTTAGTTAGTTGCCCAGTCTGCGCTACGTCCAGTAACTGGGGAATGTGTAGACATGGGGACACGCAAGAGGGGGAATGAAATGTTCGATACTTTTGCCTGTGGCGGACTTCAACCCGCGTCAGAGACCACCTCTCTCTCTCTCTCTCTCTCTCTCTCTCTCTCTCTCTCTCTCTCTCTCTCTCTCTCTCTCTCTCTCTCTCTCTCTCTCCACACACACGTCAGCCGTCCGCCCCGTCCATGTGTCTATGGGGTGGTTGATGTGCTCCTCGCCCCTCCATATGTGTGTGTGACCGTCAGGGTATACATGCTATTGCCTTGTGTTGTGTGTATGCCACTCCGTGTGGCAGCCAAGATTTGATGTAGCGCCTAAGACTTCCTTCCTTCCTCCTCCTTCCTCCTCCACCTCAGTATTAATGAGGCGGTCTGGCACGGGCCGTAACAAGTTTGGGTAATTAATGTTGTGGTTTATGGCCGTGGGTGCTCCTCCCCCCCCCCTCCCTCCCACACACACACACACACACACACACACACACACACACACACACACACACACACACACACACACCCTTGGCGCCCGCACACGCCTGAGTCAGGTTCTTGTTGGGGGGGGGGAGCAATGCTCGAAGTTGGCTTAGTTAATGCACCCGCGTGGCAGCATGGCGGCCACATACGTAGTGTGTGTGTGTGTGTGTGTGTGTGTGTGTGTGTGTGTGTGTGTGTGTGAGGAGGAGGAGGAGGAGGGAAGGGGCCGTGTGGCATGGCAGTAGTGAGCGCGGCCGAACGCCTCCCTGGGCTGTGCATAGTTATACCACCGCACCGTCACGTCTCGGGATGAGGCTTCTGTGGTGTGCAGACGTCGCTGCTGTCGACGCAGCTGTGTAGATGCTGCTGCTCTCGGTGCAGCTGTGTAGATGCTGCTGCTCTCGGTGCAGCGGGGCAGATGCTGCTGCTGTCGGTGCGGCGGGGAAGATGCTGCTGCTGCTCTCGGTGCAGCTGGGCAGATGCTGCTGCTGTCGGTGTAGCGGGGCAGATGCTGCTGCTCTCGACGCAGCTGTGCAGATGCTGCTGCTGTCGGTGCAGCTGTGTAGATGCTGCTGCTGTCGGTGCAGCTGTGTAAATGCTGCTGCTGTCGGTGCGGCGGGGCAGATGCTGCTGCTGTCGGTGCAGCGGGTGTAGATGCTGCTGCTGTCGGTGCAGCGGGGCAGATGCTGCTGCTGTCGGTGCGGCGGGGAAGATGCTGCTGCTGTTGGTGCAGCGGGGCAGATGCTGCTGCTGTCGGTGCAGCTGTGTAAATGCTGCTGCTGTCGGTGCGGCGGGGAAGATGCTGCTGCTGTTGGTGCAGCAGACACTCTGACGTACTCCTGCCACTTCTGTTGAAGAGAGAATCTTACGTACGATAGATTTTATATAATGTGCCGTCGGACAGAGAATTTTACGCATCTTAGATTTTGTTTGATGTGATGTTTATAATATTAGTTATCACGTGGGATGATAAAATGGATTATTAATTTGGACTTTCTCTCTCTCTCTCCTCAGGTAGGTGTGAAGGATGGCGACCAGATGTGCTCCTGCTGGGTGATAAGTATGGCTGGTTCTGGTGTTGTTTTTTTTTTTTGACGCTGTGTTCGGCGATAGTCGGGCATAGTGGTCGCTGTGGTGGGTGTTCCGTGTTGGCCCAGGGCGGGCGCTCAGCCCGGTCGTCGGCGCACGACTTCGTCGTCATCATCGCCTCCTGCGTTTGTTGTGGGGGGTTTGGGGCCGCCGCGCCCGCCCCCCCTCAAGACCTGTCGCACTCTACGGTCAAATGGCTTCACGTTTAACTTTCTGTAGGAGTAAGTTGCGGTGTGATCTTGGGAGTTAACATGGATATACAGACCCAAGGTCCAAGTGAGGTAGTCTGGCATTTTAACACTCCTTAAGGAAAAAAAGGGAATGCAGTTCTTTTAAAAGCAGTTAAAGAGGGTTTGTTTTGAAACCCGAAGTTGTTGCGTGTAAAGTGGTGTGTTAAGATGATCGTGTGTGTGTGTGTGTGTGTGTGTGTGTATGTGTCTCCCCTCACTGCTCTTGTGTGTATATAGCTCGGTGGTTGGAACTTCCCTACGTAGCTGTCTTGTCTGTCTGTGTGTTTGCCACGAACAGAAAGATGGAGCTGTCTTGTGAGACGCGATGATGAGTCCCCGCGACGAGACTGTACTCCTTTTCGTCCATTTGGCGATGATGGATCCTCGCCCAGCGTGACTACTATTCGCTCCCTCTGGAACCAAACCTACCAAGCAACCAACCAACCAACCAACCAACCAACCCAACCCCTCCCATGATAAATGGTCAGGGTGATGGTTTTTCGACCCACGAGAGAGATCCTGTAGAGGATAGGGTGAGGGGGTGTGTGTCTCGGTCACGCGCCTCGGTGTGAGGTGGTGGTTGGCGGCAGCCTGTGTGGGTGAAGGAGGGGGGGCTGGAAGTATTGGGTGGTGTGGGAACCTTCGTGTTTGTGAAACATCGGCGGGTGCCACGCAGTCCCGGTGTTATCCTCACAGCGTGTTCATCCCGGCCGTTGAAGTTATAGGGTGTTCATCCCGGCCGTTGAAGTTACAGGGTGTTCATCCCGGCCGTTGAGGTTACAGGGTGTTCATCCCGGCCGTTGAAGTTATAGGGTGTTCGTCCCGGCCGTTGAAGTTATAGGGTGTTCATCCCGGCCGTTGAAGTTATAGGGTGTTCGTCCTGGCCGTTGAAGTTATAGGGTGTTCGTCCCGGCCGTTGAAGTTATAGGGTGTTCATCCCGGCCGTTGAAGTTACAGGGTGTTCATCCCGGCCGTTGAAGTTATAGGGTGTTCATCCCGGCTGTTGAAGTTACAGGGTGTTCATCCCGGCCGTTGAAGTTACAGGGTGTTCATACCCGCGGTTGAAGTTACAGGGTGTTCATACCCGCCGTTGAAGTTATAGGGTGTTCGTCCCGGCCGTTGAAGTTAGGGGGTGTTCGTCCCGGCCGTTGAAGTTACAGGTGTGTTCATCCCGGCCGTTGAAGTTACAGGTGTGTTCATACCAGCGGTTGAAGTTACAGGGTGTTCATACCCGCCGTTGAAGTTATAGGGTGTTCGTCCCGGCCGTTGAAGTTAGGGGGTGTTCGTCCCGGCCGTTGAAGTTACAGGTGTGTTCATACCAGCGGTTGAAGTTAGAATTGAATTTACGAGGAATTGCCGAGAGCCGTCGGCTGCATTCTGGTTGCGCCTCACGCGAGAGAGAGAGAGAGAGAGAGAGAGAGAGAGAGAGAGAGAGAGAGAGAGAGGGAGGTGCTGGTGCCGGAAAAAGAGTTAGGGCTGAAGACGCAACTTGGCAGGCCAGTCGCGTCCTCAGTTAATAGCTGGAGCTGCGAGGCGCCGCCCAGGAATCTCCTGCCGCCTCTCCTCGCCCCTGGCCTCCGGGAAGATCTCCAGGCTGTCGCTGTTTGGCCTCCAGAATCGTCTGGGTGTTAACTGGTGGCCTCCAGGAAGATCTGGAAGCTGTCGCTGTTTGGCCTCCAGAACCGTCATGAGTGTTAACTGGTGGCCTCCAGAACCGTCATGAGTGTTAACTGGTGGCCTCCAGAACCGTCATGAGTATTAACTGGTGGCCTCCAGAACCGTCATGAGTGTTAACTGGTGGCCTCCAGAACCGTCTGGGTGTTAACTGGTGGCCTCCAGAACCGTCTGGGTGTTAACTGGTGGCCTCCAGGAACACCGGGCCGTAGTTGCCGTCTTCCAGGCTGTTAGTCACTGGCCTCCAAGAACATTCTGCTGTCACGGCTGGCCTCCAGGAACATAAGGCCGCCATTTGCTGGCCTCTAGGAGCATCGGGCTGTCAGAACGCTCCCTCAGAGATGTCTGGCCTCGTAGTCCTTGTCCTCCCGTGGAACATCTTGGTATCGCTGTTGGCTCACTGGAGTGGCTCTCTCTCTCTCTCTCTCTCTCTCTCTCTCTCTCTCTCTCTCTCTCTCTCTCTCTCTCTCGGCGGTGCTTCAGGAATGCCCATGTGTGCCGTTCTTGGGTCTTAACTCTGTGGGAGCTGGGACGCCCGCCCCCCCCCCCCTTCCACCACTGCTTCTGCTGCCATCACCCTGGAAACCGCCCCCCAACACCTCCCCCTCGACCTCCACCATAGTCATCGTTGCTTTCCTGGAGTGCTCTCTCTCTCTCTCTCTCTCTCTCTCTCTCTCTCTCTCTCTCTCTCTCTCTCTCTCTCTCTCTCTCTCGGAATAAAGTTCTCTCTAGAGTTGACGTCAGGTACCCATACTGTTACCTATTTGTAGTGTATCCCCTCCCCCACACACACACACACAAAAACACTTGCAGGTCTCCCTTCCACCCTGTATACACACTTTCCTCTTAGACTTCCACTCTTATCTCATTATAGGCCTCTTGGAATGTCTTCTTATAATGTGGGCCTCCTGGAATGTTCTCTCCCTCCCTCACACACTGCTTGGGGTCTTGGACTCCATTTCTTCTTGCAGTATCGAGCTCTTGGAGTGTCTTCCTGGTATTGTTGGGTTCCTGGAGTGTCTTGACCCCCCCACCCTTTCTTGTCATTGAAGCGTCCAATCTTCTCTTCAGTCTTGGCCACGTATAGTGGTATCCCTCACCCCCCTTTTACTCTTGGCTTTCGTATAAAATGACTAACCCCCCCCCCCCTCTCTCTCTCTCTCTCTCTCTCTCTCTCTCTCTCTCTCTCTCTCTCTCTCTCTCTCTCTCTTTTTTTTTTCTCTCTCTCTTCAATTTCATATACCCAGAACGTTCGTTTCGTCATTCTTGTCTTCCTGGAAGGTAGGTTTGTAGTCTCGTTCTTGGCTTTCTGGAAAGTCTATTTCTCATCTCATTCTTGGCTTTCTGGAAAGTCTATTTCTCGTCTCATTCTTGGCTTTCTGGAAAGTCTGTTTCTCGTCTCATTCTTGGCTTTCTGGAAAGTCTGTTTCTCGTCTCATTCTTGGCTTTCTGGAAAGTCTATTTCTCGTCTCATTCTTGGCTTTCTGGAAAGTCTATTTCTCTTCTCATTCTTGGCTTTCTGGAAAGTCTGTTTCTCGTCTCATTCTTGGCTTTCTGGAAAGTCTGTTTCTCGTCTCATTCTTGGCTTTCTGGAAAGTCTGTTTCTCGTCTCATTCTTGGCTTTCTGGAAAGTCTATTTCTCGTCTCATTCTCGGCTTTCTGGAAAGTCTATTTCTCGTCTCATTCTTGGCTTTCTGGAAATCTATTTCTCTTCTCATTCTTGGCTTTCTGGAAAGTCTGTTTCTCGTCTCATTCTTGGCTTTCTGGAAAGTCTATTTCTCGTCTCATTCTTGGCTTTCTGGAAAGTCTGTTTCTCGGCCCATTCTTGGCTTCCTGGAAAGTCTGTTTCTCGTCTCATTCTTGGCTTTCTGGAAAGTCTGTTTCTCGTCTCATTCTTGGCTTTCTGGAAAGTCTGTTTCTCGGCCCATTCTTGGCTTTCTGGAAATTATGTTTCTCGTTTCTCTCTTGTTTTCCTGGAATGCCTTTTTCCCTTCTCATTCTTGGCTTCCAGGATTTCTTTTTTTCTTCTGCCGTAAATTACTTGTCTTCTTGAATTATGTGTTTCAGGCTTCATTCTTAGCTTCCAGGAATGCCACCCTTTTTCTTATTCTTGGCCTGTAGGATGTCCTGTCTCATTTTTATCTCCCTGGAAGGTCGTCTGTCTTCGCACTCGGTCTCTCGGCAGGTCATAGATTCCCTCAAGTTTTGATGGAACCTCATCCATCCTCTTCCATATTTGTCCTCTTGGCCCATCCTTCCTTCTCCTGGCCCACTTTTGGATCATGGAAATATTGCGTCCTAAGCCCTCCAGTGGGCCTGGGACTGCCACCTCTGACTGGATTTTGGAATGCATCTGCACCTCTCAGTATCCATCATTGTCGAAGATATCCAGATGAGAAAAACTATAAGCAATTGCCTTAGAGATGACCAAGAATGCATGGAAAGTCTTGGATAGTCTGGAAGACGGTCGTGAGCTGGATAGACTTTGTGTATCGTAGTCTCTCAGGGTGGGGTGGATTCCTATGACTTCTCTCTGCTTTGCACTTGAGTCTGAAGTCTTTCTTTCACCTGAGGCTGCAGTTGTGAAGTCTTTAAGTCAAGACTCGGGTCGTGCAGTAGCCTTAAAGGCGGGCGCGAAGTCTTCGTCAAGACTCGGGACTGGGGTGGTTGCAGCCGCCCGGCGAGTTGGGTCTTGTCGGCGCAAGTCTGGGGGAAAGTTTTCTCCACCCACCTGTTAGCCCAAGGGGTTTCCATGGCTGGCACTGGAGGGTTGCGGGAGGTGTGGCTTTCCCTCGTTCCTCCGTCGTGCCCACCCGTAGGGTGGAGCCTGATGATTATTGAGGTGATCGCCAGACTATCCCCCTTCGTCTCTGGTGCACGACCCTACGCCTTCTGCCACAGCAAGGTGGAAGGAGTGTGGCACAAGGGGAGGGACCAGTGTACTGGTGATGGAGGCGAGGGATTTGGGTAGGAATGGTGAAGGATACCTGAATTTAAGGGGCGAGGGAAATTGGGAATGGGGAAAGCCGCCCAATTTAAGGACTTAAGTGTTTTGAGTATACTTGCTTTTGTGTTTTGTTGGCATCTGTTTAGCATGCGCTTTATTATTTATGTATATATTTTTTATTTGTAACTCTTGGATGCCATCATGGCAGTGTTTTTTTTTAATCTCCCTGACCCCTGAGGGCTTGATGCGATAGGCACCTCTGGGTCACAGGAAGGGGTCTTAACCTTTTGAGAATTTTTATGTTAGCTGGGACGGCACGGGCAACTGAAGCCCCAATAGATATCCACTAGCTTGAGCCAGGTACCTGTATTATCGACCAATATCCTAGAGGCGGATGAACAGCTGGGTTGACTGTGTACCGACTGCCGGAACCAGGATTCGAACCTATGCCTCACGGACAGGAACACTCACCTGTGCACCAAGGCTTTAGTATTCAGTCTTCATCTTGACCTACCACTTAGGTAAGGCATGTACTCCTGTCTCGTAAAAGTGATGGGTAGATGTTGCTCTCCCAGTAGATGTCAAGTGATGGGTAGATGACGTCCTGCCAGTAGATGTCAAGTGATGGGTAGATGACGTCCTCCCAGTAGATGTCAAGTGATGGGTAGATGTTGTCCTCCCAGTAGATGTCAAGTGATGGGTAGATGACGTCCTCCCAGTAGATGTCAAGTGATGGGTAGATGTTGCCCTCCCAGTATATGTCAAGTGATGGGTAGATGGCGTCCTCCCAGTAGATGTCAAGTGATGGGTAGATGACGTCCTCCCAGTAGATTTCAAGTGGCTTTCCTTAGTTGGTGCTGGACGTGTGTCCCCCGCCCACTTTACGTGCGCCCCTTTCCCGAAGATGGAGAAGCGATCTCCCCTTGCCGACCCTCACCAGGTACATTTGCTAAGCCTCAGCGTTGCTGCTGCTTCTCTCTCTCTCTCTCTCTCTCTCTCTCTCTCTCTCTCTCTCTCTCTCTCTCTCTCTCTCTCTCTCTCTCTCTCATAATCCATAAAGATGTCTGCCGCCCAAATTTTACTACAAAGTGAAGATTAAGGCGGAGGCATTCCCGTCATTTTGAGAGCTTTAGGGGAGGAGGGAACTAGGTGTGTGTGTGTGTGTGTGTGTGTGTATGTGTTGGTGGAGACGGGGTGAAGGTGGTGTTGCCACAGGTCCTGTGAGACGGGAGGATGTCCGCGACCTGGGGGACTAGTACCCGAGGAACAAGGTGACGAGGTTCGGTGACAGCTCCTTGCCCTTCCCTCGCTGGAGGCAGTGAGGCGGGGTGGGTGAGTGGCCAGCGCAAGGACGGGATGTGATTTTTTCTTTTGCTCTGTTCGTCGTCCAGAATGATTGTAGATTTCGCCTCGTGTTCGCACGGTGGCAGGTGGTGGGAGACGAGACTGAAGGTGAGGTTGTGAGTGGCTGAGAGAGGGACTACCTTCTCCTCCTCCCCCCTGTGTCCTCATGCCATCAGGCATCACTAACACGGGCGCCCCCCCATAGACGACGTGGTCGCTTTTATCCTTAACACCACCTCCCCCATACCAGAGGCGCCGCCCTTTGTGCTTTGGGGGGTGGGTTGTCGTATGCAGGTCACATTACTGGCGGGGTTAGGATCCGCGGCACGGGCCTTGGGAGTTGGTTGGCTCAGTGATCCCGAATCGCCCCACGGTTCATGATCTGCTCCCCAGCTTTAACACACACACACACACACAGGCGCAGCGGTGGGAGGGAGAGAGTGCTGGACAATACCAGGGCGGCGCGGCGGAGGCTGGGGGCTTACCCGACGCGGCAGAGACAGATGATGGTGCTCGCCAGCACGCGCCCCCGCACCCCAGGTTACACTGAACTTACCACACCTCGGGAACAGTTTGGGTCATGAGCACCGGCCCCCACTGTGGTGGCGCGGGTTGGGGGGTTGTGGTACCACTGTGACGAAGAGACACCACCCCTCTCCCCGTTCTTTGTCACCTGTGTCATCCTTTTGCGTCTCCTGCTCGCTGGATGAGACGTAGGGAGGTGGGGGCGCAGTACACCCGTCTCTTGACGGAGCAGCACGACCCCATCAGTCTAGTCCCACAGCATTTAAAGTGACCGCGTTATTCGCAACTATTATTTTTTTTATTTTTATTTCCGAAGGTGCTTCTGTGTCCGACTATATACACCCACCCCACCTCACCTCCCTTCTCCTCCATCTGTAGTAAGGGATATCACGTTAACCCGCAGTCGGCCATAATTGCAAAACTGTGGGCAACACATTAGGTGGTGTGTAACGGTGAAAGATTAAGCAGCGTGGAAGTGGCGACGTGTTGTGGGACGCGCGGGAGCTGTACAATGGCCGCCTGACACAATGATGCAGAGTGTATTATGGGACTGGGAGGAAGGGGAGGTGGTGGAGGAGGAGGAGGATGACCCATCCTGGTGGAGGTGGGAGAGAGAGGGGACAACTGGTGGCGTTGGGGATGGCGTCACGCGACGGGAGGGACGGACTGCTGGCGGCGGGGCTGGGCGTCACGGGGCGCCGCTCCCTCCCTTGTGACTCTAGCCTCGTCACACAGATTACCCCGGCCTCATCCACATCGTCGCACGTCCTACACCACGCCTCCCTCACCCACCCACTCCAGCAACCTAAGCCTATAGTTAACCTCCCCCTCATCGCCACAGTTTCCCCATCCCTCCTCACTCCCTTTCCTCTCCCACCCCCCACAATCCAACCCTGCTCCCTACACTCCCCTTTACCCAACCCCACACTCTTCACGAGAACCCTCAAAACCCGCCCACTCGATCCTTCTTTCACTCGTCCGCCCCATTTGCCTGCCTGGCCTTACCACACCTCCTCCTCCTCCTCTCCCCCTTCCCCCCGGTCATCCCTCTCCTTCAGGAATGGGTCCGTTGGACCTTTCCCATCATCACTACCCATTCCTCCCAGCCATCGTGTCCTTCCGTCAGATTGCCACTGACCTCTTGCCGTACCAAACACAGGGACCGACAGTCGTCTGGGATAGTGTCCAGCGGATCGCAGGATGGGCCAGTCTTGTGTCATTGACCATACTGACGTATACAGGCCTGACATTACCGCTACTCTGTACGTTTCGAGACGCAGGACGAAGCGTTTCGAAATGATCCCATGCTTCGTCGTATGGATCGCAGGATTGGCCAGTGTTGTCTCATTGACCGTACTGACGTATAGAGGTCTGACATTACCGCTACTCTGTACGTTTGGAAACGCAGGACGAAGCGTTTCGAAATGATCCCATGTTTCGTCGTGTGGTCATTTTATGGCTGCGTCTGAACTGCTGATCAGGTATTACGAAGGTACAAGTCGTCATTACTGGGTTCCACTGAAAGGGTAGAGGAATGTCGTCCCCCCTCAAAAAAAAGAAAAAGAAAATGGAATTCCCTCTCGTACTTTTATGTTCTAGTTGTGAGGAGGAGGAGGAGATGGAGGAGGAGGAGGAGGAGGTTGTGATCAGATATGAATTAGATTTACAAAAGTGGGGGATTTTTTTTAGGAGGGGGGAGAATTCCGTTCGATTTCTAGATCTCTTGATATGGAACGCAAAAGAAGGCAGGTATGTTTCTGGGAAGTCATCGTTTTTCATTTGCTTTTCCCTGTGGTTCCATTTTCTATTAGGAGTTTGTTGACGAATGGGAAGGCCGGAGGAGCAGTGCATTTCATAAGATAGAGTTCGATGGACATATAGTCATAAGTTCGCATCTCGCGAACGTTCATTGTGGTCATTTGTGCTCCAGGGTTGGTAGGCTTTTAGAAGCCCACATCATATCTCCCCCCACCTCCTCCTGCACTGTTGAGGTGTTGACGATGTGGGTCGCTGCTGGGGAAGTGGAGGTGAGGGGGACACCACACACTGGAGGCCTGGTAATGCTCAAGTGCCTTGCAGAGGAGGCCTCGCTTTATATCCTACCACGTCCCTCTCCCCGCGCACTTGATTTATGGGCCGATTACGTTGTGTGGTGAACTCGGTCGTGGGTAAGGAACAGTAATATTGTTTTTTCTTAGTCCATACGATTCGTATGGAAAGAAAAAAAAAAACTTAAAGATTTGCGACTCGCCTTCCTGGAAACGGGTGGACGGAGGAGCCGTACGTGGGATCGTTGATGTGTGGAGGTAGTACTTGGGTCTAGGTAGACTGTGGGCGACTGCGGATGAACCAGAGGAGGAGCTGGGTGGTGTGGTACTCCGGCCGTGAACCCGGAAGGGTAGGAGGAGGCTGGCGTTAAAGTGGGGTTGGCCAGCTGGCTTTCAACGCCACTCATGGACTGAGGATTTATCTTGGGCACCCAGTTGGAGCCTGGGCTGGCTCGGAGAGAGAAGGAGGCTTTATATATATATATATTTCAGAAGTCCAGATATGAGTGATGTTTCCTCACTGCCGAGGGTGGCGCCTAGGGTACTGGCTGCGTTGTGTGGTGCCTGGATATGTGGTGGTGGTGTGAGGTGGGAGTCGTGGCTGCGTTATGTGGCACCTGGAGATGTGGTGGTGGTGTGAGGTGGGAGTCGTGGCTGCGTTGTGTGATGCCTGGAGATGTGTTGGTGGTGTGGGGTGGGAGTCGTGGCTGCGTTATGTGGCACCTGGAGATGTGTTGGTGGTGTGGGGTGGGAGTCGTGGCTGCGTTGTGTGGTGCCTGGAGATGTGGTGGTGGTGTGAGGTGGGAGTCGTGGCTGCGTTGTGTGGTGCCTGGAGATGTGGTGGTGGTGTGAGGTGGGAGTCGTGGCTGCGTTGTGTGGTGCCTGGAGATGT
The DNA here is from genome assembly GCF_036320965.1 of Panulirus ornatus. Classification (NCBI taxonomy): domain Eukaryota; kingdom Metazoa; phylum Arthropoda; class Malacostraca; order Decapoda; family Palinuridae; genus Panulirus; species Panulirus ornatus. The sequence continues at coordinate 8,222,022 of NC_092270.1, forward strand.
GGTGGTGGTGTGAGGTGGGAGTCGTGGCTGCGTTATGTGGCACCTGGAGATGTGGTGGTGGTGTGAGGTGGGAGTCGTGGCTGCGTTGTGTGATGCCTGGAGATGTGTTGGTGGTGTGAGGTGGGAGTCGTGGCTGCGTTGTGTGGTTCCTGGAGATGTGGTGGTGGTGTGAGGTGGGAGTCGTGGCTGCGTTATGTGGCACCTGGAGATGTGGTGGTGGTGTGAGGTGGGAGTCGTGGCTGCGTTGTGTGGTGCCTGGAGATGTGGTGGTGGTGTGAGGTGGGAGTCCTGGCTGCGTTGTGTGGTTCCTGGAGATGTGGTGGTGGTGTGAGGTGGGAGTCGTGGCTGCGTTGTGTGGTACCTGGAGATGTGTTGGTGGTGTGGGGGAGGCAGCAAGGTCGTCTGGTTCCTAAAGATGTGTTCGATACCATTTAAAGGCCCATTTTGATGGGAAACTTCTGATGGTTGTGTGGTATGTATAGTAGGTGTGTAGTGTGTGTGTATGTGTGTGTGTGTGTGTGGTAGGTATGGTGACATAGAAATTGGTCGTAGGATAATAGTGATAATAGAAGATGTATTGAAGTAGATGGAGCCAAAGCCTGAAAATATATAGAGGAAAGCGAACTATACACAATAGGGATATAGAAATAGGAGTGGATTTCAACAGCGCTCACACAGACACAGGGTTGGTTGTGTGTATGTCCACAGCGAGTAGGGGTTAGAGTCAGGCTGCTCCATCTGTAGGGCCTGGGATGGGCCCGACGCGGTCGCGATGCCCAGCGGCAGCTTGAGGGACGAAGGGATCTCCTGTCGTAGGTGATGGCGGGGGACGAAGGAATCATGTTAACATCTGTGGGCTGAGGCTCAGGAGATGGTCGGGTGAGACACCCCGGGTAGGTGGGACGACCCCGAGAAGGATGGTGTAGACCCTCCATGTACCTCGTCTGCATGAGTCGGTGGTGTGCCTGAAGTGTGTGTGTGTGGGGGGGGGTTGTACCTCGTCTGCATGAGTCGGTGGTGTGCCTGAAGTGTGTGTGTGGGGGTTGTACCTCGTCTGCATGAGTCGGTGGTGTGCCTGAAGTGTGTGTGTGGGGGTTGTACCTCGTCTGCATGAGTCGGTGGTGTGCCTGAAGTGTGTGTGTGTGGGGGGGGGGGGGGGTTGTACCTCGTCTGCATGAGTCGGTGGTGTGCCTGAAGTGTGTGTGTGGGGGTTGTACCTCGTCTGCATGAGTCGGTGGTGTGCCTGAAGTGTGTGTGTGGGGGTTGTACCTCGTCTGCATGAGTCGGTGGTGTGCCTGAAGTGTGTGTGTGTGTGTGGGGGGGTTGTACCTCGTCTGCATGAGTCGGTGGTGTGCCTGAAGTGTGTGTGTGTGGGGGGGGGTTGTACCTCGTCTGCATGAGTCGGTGGTGTGCCTGAAGTGTGTGTGTGGGGGTTGTACCTCGTCTGCATGAGTCGGTGGTGTGCCTGAAGTGTGTGTGTGTGGGGGTTGTACCTCGTCTGCATGAGTCGGTGGTGTGCCTGAAGTGTGTGTGTGTGTGGGGGTTGGGGGTGGTTATTGTGTGGCCACACTGACAGCCTATAACATGGGAGGGAAGGATGTGGATGAAAGTGGGTGCCTTAGTTTTGGCCAGTGGGTACCGTATTGTTGTCAGTGGGGTGTATGGCCAGTGGGTACCTTATTATGGTCAGTGGGGTGTATGACCAGTGTGTACCTTAGGCATGGGTATGACCAGTGGGTACCTTAGTATGGTCGTGGGGTGTATGGCCAGTGGGTACCTTATATGGTCAGTGGGGTGTTATGGCCAGTGGGTACCTTAGTTATGGTCGGGGGGGGGGGTATGTGTATGGAGGCCAGGGGTACCTTAGTATGGTCAGTGGGGTGTATGGCCAGTGGGTACCTTAGTATGGTCAGTGGGGTGTATGGCCAGTGGGTACCTTAGTATGGTCAGTGGGGTGTATGACCAGTGGGTACCTTAGTATGGTCAGTAGGGTGTACGGCCAGTGGGTACCTTATTATGGTCAGTGGGGTGTATGGCCAGTGGGTACCTTATTATGGTCAGTGGGGTGTATGACCAGTGGGTACCTTATTATGGTCAGTGGAGTGTATAGCCAGTGGGTACCTTATTATTGTCAGTGGGGTGAATGGCCAGTGGTATGGCCCAGTGGGTACCTTAGTATGGTCAGTGGGGTGTATGACCAGTGGGTACCTTAGTATGGTCGGTGGGGTGTATGGCCAGTGGGTACCTTATTATCGTCAGTGGGTTTTATGAGGAGTGGGTACCTTATTGTGGCCAGCTGTGTGGGGGGGGGGGGCCTTAAAACTTGATGAGGAGGGAAAGTTGGCTGTTGGAGGAGGAGGAGGAGGGAAAGTTGGCTGTTAGAGGAGGAGGAGGAGGGAAAGTTGGCTGTTGGAGGAGGAGGAGGAGGAGGGAGGAGGGAAAGTTGGCTGTTGGAGGAGGAGGAGGAGGAGGAGGAGGGAGGAGAGTAAAGTGGGGCGTATGGCCGTACGGCCCGTGGCTGCCTACTGAGCCTTACTAAAGCTGCCTGACCCATCCACGCCACACCACCACCACCTCCACCACCACCACCACACCACCACCACTACTATCACCACCACCAACACCTCCTCCTCTTCCACCACCACACCACCACTACTATCACCACCAACACCACCTCCTCTACCACACCACCACTACTATCACCACCACCACCACCTCCTCCTCCTCGTCCACCACCACACCACCACCACTACTGTCACCACCACCAACACCTCCTCCTCTTCCACCACCACACCACCACTACTATCACCACCAACACCACCTCCTCTACCACACCACCACTACTATCACCACCACCTCCACCTCCTCCACCACTATCACCACCGCACAAACGCCACCTTCACCACCACTTATAAAGTATCACCACCCCTCACCTCACTACCCCCACCTGAACACCACTGTCATCACCCAGTCACACCCCCCTTCCCCCACGCCAGCACCTTCCTCACCACCTCAGCTGGACATTATCACCCCCCTTTCCCCCCTACACACCCGTAGTGGTGTGACTGCTGGCAGTCACTTCTCGGAAGCAGCTGGCATGCGTGGGGCACCCCGGGTTCGACACCCACCTCCACCATAGTTTATACCCCCTTGCCTGGGGCGGCACTGTCTTGTACCCCCCGTCAACCCAAACTGATTAATAACAGCTTTGTCACGGGTCTGTGTCGTGTATGTGCTATTTCTCACCACGACACTTGGGGTTCTGTCGCTCTCGTGGGGTCGTGTGTGCCCGACACCTGGGTGTCGTACACACACACACACCAGCCGTGAACTGAAGGCCGCGATGCATTGCAGTATCGTATAGGCCGACAGCGTCAAAAGGCCCACAGGATCCACGTCTCTCTCTCTCTCTCTCTCTCTCTCTCTCTCTCTCTCTCTCTCTCTCTCTCTCTCTCTCTCTCTCTCTCTCTCTCTCTCTCCCCCCCGCGCGCTGTGCATTGAACGCAAATCGTGCGATCGGAGGCGGCCATGGCCGTCCGGGGTGGGTGTATCGTGTTTATAAGACAGATGGTCTCCCATGCTGCGCGCGTGGCTGTGGAGAGGGAAGGGAAGGGGGGAGACAGATGGTCTCCTGTGATACTCGCGCCTGGGGGGAAGGGGGTTAGGTCGGAGGGTGGGGGGATGTTATACACAGCTGGTGGGATGCACTGCACGCCGCTGCCGGAGATCTGACCTTTGACCCATCGACGCCATACTGGCGTATACGAAGCGCTGTATAAACACTGTGGTGTGTGTGTGTGTGTGTGTGTGTGTGTGTGTGTGTGCGCTTTAATTGCTTAAATAAAACGCCTCATGATTGGCTGTGGTCATCGTGGTGTGTGTAGTGGGCTCTTTTGGTCGATGGGTGTGAGGTGTGAGGCTGGGTGTGAGGTGTGAGGCTGGGTATGAGGTGTGAGGCTGGGTGTGAGGTGTGAGGCTGGGTATGAGGTGTGAGGCTGGGTATGAGGTGTGAGGCTGGGTGTGAGGTGTGAGGCTGGGTATGAGGTGTGAGGCTGGGTGTGAGGTGTGAGGCTGGGTGTGAGGTGTGAGGCTGGGTATGAGGTGTGAGGCTGGGTGTGAGGCGTGAGGCTGGATGTGAGGCGTGAGGCTGGGTGTGAGGTGTGAGGCTGGGTGTGAGGTGTGAGGCTGGGTATGAGGTGTGAGGCTGGGTATGAGGTGTGAGGCTGGGTGTGAGGTGTGAGGCTGGGTATGAGGTGTGAGGCTGGATGTGAGGTGTGAGGCTGGGTGTGAGGTGTGAGGCTGGATGTGAGGTGTGAGGCTGGGTGTGAGGTGTGAGGCTGGGTATGAGGTGTGAGGCTGGATGTGAGGTGTGAGGCTGGGTGTGAGGTGTGAGGTGTGAGGCTGGGCGTGATGTGTGAGGCTGGGCGTGATGTGTGAGGCTGGGTGTGAGGTCTGAGGGTGGGTGTGAGGTGTGAGGCTGGGTGTGAGGTGTGTCAGGAGCCATGTCATGAGGGGACCTCTGATGGTGCTATTGATCCCTGGTGGTGGTCTGGTCGTCCCTCACGGGTCCCCCTTCCTCATTCTGACTCTCGCCTGACCTCAACCCTGCCTCCTCCTCCTCCTCCTCCAGCTCGTCCTCCTCCACCCAGCCACTCCATCTCTCAACCTTGGCTTGCCCTAGGACTCCCAGTGTCACCCCTGGCTCCCCCCCCCCCTCCCCGCCCTCATAGCACTCCTACCATCACTCCTGCCTGCCTCCCCTTCCCCCTCATAGCACTCGTACCATCACTCCTGCCTCCCTCCCTCCTCCTCATAGCACTCCAACCATCACTCCTGCCTGCCTCCCCTTCCCCCTCATAGCACTCCTACCATCACTCCTGCCTGCCTCACCTCCCCCTCATAGCACTCCTACCATCACTCCTGCCTGCCTCCCCTTCCCCCTCATAGCACTCCTACCATCACTCCTGCCTGCCTCCCTCCCCCTCATAGCACTCGTACCATCACTCCTGCCTGCCCTCCCCCCCGTAGCAGTCCTACTGTCACCCCTGGCTCTCCCCATCCCCCACCACAGCACCCCAACCGTCACCTTTGGCTCTTTGAACCCCCGTCCCCCAGCACTTCTACCGTCACCCCTGGCTCTCCCTCATCTCCCCCCTCTCCCAAGCACTCCCGCTGTCAATCCCAGTTCGTAACACAAGTGCTCGTAATGCTTAAGGGTAGAGAGAGAGAGAGAGAGAGAGAGAGAGAGAGAGAGAGAGAGAGAGAGAGAGAGAGAGAGAGAGAGAGAGGGGGGGGGGGAGGGAAAGAGGCTTTTGATATTGGTGCTTTCCATTCTGTCTCCTTTAATCTCCCCAGAGCGCGCGCACAGTCGTGAGGGTTAATTTTGATTTTTGCCTCACTCTGTCTGCTGTGTGCCTCCCTATGACACCTGTGCTTTCAGCGGCGGCGGCTGCGGCCATGGCTTTTTTAGAACTCTCTCTCTCTCTCTCTCTCTCTCTCTCTCTCTCTCTCTCTCTCTCTCTCTCTCTCTCTCTCTCTCTCTTTGCCTCTCCGTAACGTTGATGTTGCCCATGGTGTGGCTACGACGTCCACCCAAACCTGTGGTGGATGGCGACCCCCAGGTCGGGGACCTGGCGCTCTCTCTCTCTCTCTCTCTCTCTCTCTCTCTCTCTCTCTCTCTCTCTCTCTCTCTCTCTCTCTCTCTCTCTCCCTCTCTCTCTCGGGGACGCTGGCAAGCAGGGAATTATCGCCTATTCTTTAGGGAGGAAATGTGTCGAGTCGACCCAGACATAAACAATGGCACGTGTGATACACTGCTGGACTGGGCCCCGGCACCTGTGCGGCGCTACGATATATATATATATATATATATATATATATAGAGAGAGAGAGAGAGAGAGAGAGAGAGAGAGAGAGAGAGAGGGAGGGAGGGGGGGGAAGAGAGAGAGAGGGAGGGGGAAGAGAGAGAGAGGGAGGGGGAGAGGGAAGAGAGAGATAGGGAAGAGAGAGAGAGAGAGGGGGGGGAAGAGAGAGAGAGAGAGAGAGAGAGAGAGAGAGAGAGAGAGAGAGAGAGGCAGGCGGGCGGGCAGATGGACGCAGCTTAGCCTTTTTGACTTATTTTTAAGTCTGTATTTGTGAAGTGAAAACCTGGTAGGGTTTGTTTGCCCTAGGCCGGCCGACCAGAGTGGTCGACAGTGGTCCCAGCTGGTGAGTGAGGCTGGGTGTAAACAGACATCCACTGGTGGTGGTGGGGAGCGGGATGGTGGAGGAGGAGCCACCTTGATGAGTAAAGGGGTTGTCAGCTGATGAGCCAAGCTGAGTAACAGCATCCATCGACGTTGTCAGTCGATGAGTCAGAGCTGAGTAACGGCATCCATCGACGATGTCAGTTGATGAGTCAGAGCTGAGTAACGGCATCCATCGACGTTGTCAGTTGATGAGTCAGAGCTGAGTAACGGCGTCCATCGACGTTGTCAGTTGATGAGTCAGAGCTGAGTAACGGCGTCCATCGACGTTGTCAGTTGATGAGTCAGAGCTGAGTAACGGCGTCCATCGACGTTGTCAGTTGATGAGTCAGAGCTGAGTAACGGCATCCATCGACGTTGTCAGTTGATGAGTCAGAGCTGAGTAACGGCGTCCATCGACGTTGTCAGTTGATGAGTCAGAGCTGAGTAACGGCGTCCATCGACGTTGTCAGTTGATGAGTCAGAGCTGAGTAACGGCATCCATCGACGTTGTCAGTTGATGAGTCAGAGCTGAGTAACGGCGTCCATCGACGTTGTCAGTTGATGAGTCAGAGCTGAGTAACGGCGTCCATCGACGTTGTCAGTTGATGAGTCAGAGCTGAGTAACGGCATCCATCGACGTTGTCAGTTGATGAGTCAGAGCTGAGTAACGGCGTCCATCGACGTTGTCAGTTGATGAGTCAGAGCTGAGTAACGGCATCCATCGACGTTGTCAGTTGATGAGTCAGAGCTGAGTAACGGCGTCCATCGACGTTTTCGAGTGATGAGTTAAAGCTGAGTAATAGTATCCATCAGCGTTGTCAGCTGATGAGTAAAGCTGACGGCATCCATGGACGTTTTCGAGTGATGAGTTAAAGCTGAGTAATAGTATCCATCAGCGTCGTCAGCTGATGAGTAAAGCTGAGTAACAACAGCATCCACCAGCATTGTCAGCTGATGAGTAAAGTTGAGTAACAGCAGCATCCACCAGCGTTGTCAGCTTATGAGTAAAGCTGAGTAACAGCAGCATCCCCCAGCGTTGTCAGCTGATGAGTAAAGCTGAGTAAAGAGCATCCACCGACCTCGTCAGGAGGAGGCAGCTGATGGTTGGGTCACAGCTGTGTGCAGGCAGGCACAGCCAGCTGAGGTGGGAACGCGGTCGGGTCACAGCTGTGTGCAGGCAGGCACAGCCAGCTGAGGTGGGAAAGTGGTCAGGTCACAGCTGTGTGCAGGCACAGCCAGCTGAGATGGGAAACATGATTGGTCTCGCCTCACCTGAGGATTGCCCCGTCTTCCCCCACCAGGACGGTGCGACCCTAGGGCGCGACCATACGACCCTCCAGCACGACGGGTTGACTCTCCAGCACGAGGGTATGACCGAGCACGACGGGACGACCTCGAACACGACGACACGACCCTTGATCACCAAACACAAGGGTCGTAACCGTTCGCACTCGAGAGTGATAACATCTTGGGTCGTTTAGTCGTTAATATGTGTGTGTGTGTGTGTGTGTGTGTGTGTGTGTGTGTGTGTGTGTGTGTGTGTGTGTGTGTGTTCCTCTCCGCTCTCCCGACGCACACCCGGTCGTAGGTTCCTGACGCCCGTCGCTGAGTAAGCATATGCTTCGTTCTCCTCCGACGAGAGGCTCCTGAAGGTGGTGGTGGTGTTGTTTTGCCTCCCGGCGTGCCCTGGAGACGTCTCAGTACCCGTTGGTCTCCGTGTGGTAGGGCTCGGCCGTCGTGTTACCGGCGTCAGCCACTGCAGTGTGTGCAGGACCGCGTACAGTGCCAGCCAGCGGCCCGGGCCGGCTCTGCACTGGGCCACATGGTTCAGGGACGCAACAGTGACCCAGGCTGACTGTGCTCATCTGGTACACTGTGGAAATTGGTCTGTTATCTTTAGTTTTATTAATTTTTCTAATCGATTAATTTTATATTAATTTTCTAGTCAATTATATTTATTCTTATTAATTTTCTAGTCGATTATCTTTATTTTTATTGATTTTGTAGTCAATTATATTTATTCTTATTAATTTTCTAGTTGATTATATTTATTTATTGTTGTTCTAGTCAATTATCTTTATTTTTATTAATTTTCTAGTCAATTATCTTTATTTTATTAATTTTCTAGTCAATTATCTTTAATTTATTAATTTTCTAGTCAATTATCTTTATTTTTATTAATTTTCTAGTCAATTATCTTTATTAATTTTCTAGTCAGTTATCTTTATTTTTATTAATTTCATTTTTTCCATATCTCCCAGTGAAGAGTATACAGTTTTGTCTTTCGAATGGCTAACAGGTAATATGTTAAGCAAGAGTTTTGGCCCTACATATCTAGCGTTCCTCTCTCTCTCTCTCTCTCTCGCTCTCGCTCTCGCTCCCCGTAAACTGGCTGTTGGACTCTCCCGTTTAATTGGTGATTAGCGTTGCAGTACCTGATGGTGAGGGGTACTCCCTTCCGGGCGCGGGTTGGACAAAAAGGCCTTAGAAGGATTTTCCAGTACTAGGATGTCTCCCTTCAAGAGGTACTGGGAATGGTGTGTGTATGTGTGTGGTTCTTGTTCTCAGTCGTTCCCCCAGTAACTGAGGCGCCTCTGCCGTGCCAGTGTACGCGGTCGGCTGGAGGTCTCCTTGCTGTCGACACACCTGCGCCCCGGTGGTGCCGTCACACCGCGGGGTTCGGTCTGGGAGGACATTGTATATACAGTGCCGTGAAGAAGGCCTTCGCGGCTGGAGGTCTCCTTGCGACACACGTGCGCCACGGTGGTGCCGTCACACCGCGGGGTTCGGTCCGTCCGGGAGGACATTGTATATACAGTGCCGTGAAGAAGAAGGCCATCGCGTGAGGTTTAAACCTCACGTTATCCCGCGAGGGTCACGGTGTGTGAAGGACAGCTTGTGTTCTCTGTGTGTGTGTGTGAAGTACAGCTTGTGTGCTGTGTGTGTGTGTGTGTGTGTGTGTGTGTGTGGGTGGCATCATTCGCTCTGTTGCGTTGGCTGGAGGAGGTGAGGCCATTACACGTTATGGCCTTTAGATTCTCCACTGTTGTGCCCGTCTTGTTTTCTGTTCTCGGTTATCCCTCCCCACCACACACACACACACACACACACACACACACACACACACACACACACACACACACACACACACACACACACGTAAAGGAGAAGTTGAAACTTTCTACCATATAAGAAAATAAGCATTTCCTTTCTCGATGGTAAGTTTATGTTCATAGTTCTTCACCGTCCTCTTGATGTAGGGGATGGGTGGTAGATGGCGATAGACGTGCGCCAGTGTCGTCCAGCTGTTTAAGTGTGATGTTCACGGTGTAGAAAGGCGTCTTTGCAGGGTTAATGGCTTTGCGCTCAGTTGCCGTCGTATAGGCTAGGGGGTTGGAGGAGGGGAAGGGGAGTTGTGTGTGTGTGTGTGTGTGTGTGTGTGTGTGTGTAGCATAAGTTGGCGAGGTGCATGGCGGCTTCGTCAAGTGGTGGCCGCGTGACAGGTGGATGGGTAGCTATATTGGCGTGGTATATTTACCGGTGCACGTCACGCCCGCCTGCCTCATAACTTGACGCTTGGGGGCTGCCAAGTGTGGGTGGAGGTGGAGTGAGTAATGCTCCAGTGGAGGTGGAGTGAGTAATGCTCCAGCAGGGGTGGAGGTGGTGTGAGTAATGCTCCAGTGGAGGTGGAGTGAGTAATGCTCCAGCAGGGGTAAAGGGGAGGGGAGTCATGCTCCAGCAGGGCTGGAGGTGGAGTGAGTAAATGCTCCAGCAGGGGTTGAGGTGGAGTGAGTAATGCTCCAGCAGGGGTGAAGGGTAGGGAACGCATGCCCCAGCAGGGGTGGAGGTGAGGGAAGGAATGCTCCAGCAGGGGTGGAGGTGAGGGAACGCATGCTCCAGCAGGAGTGGAGTTGAGGGAAGGAATGCTCCAGCAGGGGTGGAGGGAAGGGAACGCATGCCCCAGCAGGAGTGGAGGTGAGGGAAGGAATGCTCCAGCAGGGGTGGAGGAAAGGATGGGCCATTGTTCATTGTTCTCTCCCGCGTCTGCTCCTCCTACATGTTCTCTCTCCCTGGGTTGGCCCGAACGTTTCCTCGCCTCTCCCCAGCAGTTGTAGGGTGAGGTGGGGTGGGGCAGGAGGGGAGAGGCGTGGGGGGAAGTGCGGTATAGACAGCGTCGGCGGCGCTAATTACCCGGGGATGTGTGCATAACGCAGCGGCCCCCGGATGGCTTGCGTCACACCGGGGGGCGTCTCTGACTCACTCCCTCCCTCGTCCCCGAGTACTGTAAGCTCCCTCCTCTCCCTCCCTCTCTCTCTCTCTCTCTCTCTCTCTCTCTCTCTCTCTCTCTCTCTCTCTCTCTCTCTCTCTCTCTCTCTCTCTCTACCGCCTCAACTCGCATCTTTTGCCTCTTTAATGAAGTAATTGATTGGTGGGAGGGGCAGGAGACGGGACGGTGCTGCTGTGAGCCATGGGTAGCTTCAGCTCTCCCCCCGCCTCTCTCTCTCTCTCTCTCTCTCTCTCTCTCTCTCTCTCTCTCTCTCTCTCTCTCTCTCTCTCTCTCTCTCTCTCTCTAGTGCCTGTTCCATCTCCTATCCCGTCTCTCTCCCATCAACCTCAGGTTTGGCTTGACATTTTTTTTCTTTAAAAAAAAAAAGGTCACTTGTTTTCAATGTTTTTTCATTGCTCCTCCTCTCTCCTTCCCTCCCTGAAGCCTCCTCCTCTCCCCTCAGCTCCCTCCTCTCTTCTCCCCTCGACTCCCTCTTCTCCCCTCGGCTCTTTCCTCTTCCCTCGGCTCCCTCCTCTCTCCCCTCGGCTCCCTCCTCTCTTCTCCCCTCGGCTCTTTCCTCTTCCTTCAGCTCCCTCTTCTCTCCCCTCGGCTCTCTCTCTCCTCTTCCCTCGACTCCCTCTTCTTTCCTCTCGGCTCTTTCCTCTCCCTTCGCCTCCCTCCTCTCTCTCCGCCATGCAGCTCACGACCCGACCACCTCCATGATAGTTCTTATTGACCTCTCGGTACTTCCTCCCCTACCTATCTATTTATGGCCACTGGCACGTTGAGTGGGTAGTGGGTGTTTGAGTGTCTCACACACACACACACACACACACACACACACAGACAGGCAGTCAGTCTGTGTGTGTGTGTGTGAGGGGCGGCTGTAATGCAGGTGACATACACTGCCGGCAACATCAGCCAATGGATCGGTGACGGAGGTGGCAGGCGAGGCAAGAATGGTTGACGGCCCGGGTTGCGATAGGGAGGGGGACGCTCGCCCCGCCCCGCTTCGCCTCGCCCCGCCTCGCCCGACCCGAGCCAGAGCCTCACTCCGGGGAAGGTTGTGGGGCGGGGGATGGGGTAGTGTTTGATGTGGTTGACGGAGGCTGGCTGTCGAAATGGGTTTATGGGGAACGTCGGAGTGGTGTGTTGCCGGGGGTGCGTGGGTGTGGTGTATTGCCGGGGGCATGTCGTTGGTGTGTTAATAGGGGTATGTGGGTGGTGCGTTGCTGGGGGTGTGGGGTTGTGGTGTGTTGCAGGGGTACGTGTGTGGGTGTGGGTGGTGTTGCTAGGGGTACGTGGGAGTGGGTGGTGTTGCTAGGGGTGCGTGGGAGTGGTGTTAATAGGGGTTCTTGCGTTGTGTTGCCGGGGTTGTGGGGTTGTTGTGTGTTGCTAGGGGTACATCGGTGTGGTGTTGCCAGGGTTACTTGGGGTTGGTGTTGCTAAGGGGACCCGGGTGCATTTTTATCAGGGGTACATGGGTGTGGCGTAGTTAGGGTTAAGTGGGTGTGGTGGTGTTAGGGTTAAGTGGGTGTGGTGGTGTTAGGGGATACGTGAAAGTGGTGTTGCTAGGGGTATGTGGGAGTGGTGTTGACAGGTGTATGTGGGAGTGGTGTTGGCAAGTGTACGTGGGTGTGGTGTTGGCAGGGGTACGTGGGAGTGGTGTTGGCAAGTGTACGTGGATGTGGTGTTGTTAGGATTAAGTGGGTGTGGTGGTGTTTGGGGATACGTGGAAGTGGTGTTGCTAGGGGTATGTGGGAGTGGTGTTGGCAAGTGTACGTGGGTGTGGTGTTGGCAAGTGCACATGGGAGTGGTGTTGGCGGCAGGGGTACGTGAAAGTGGTGTTGCTAGGGGTATGTGGGAGTGGTGTTGGCAAGTGTACGTGGGAGTGGTGTTGGCAAGTGCACATGGGAGTGGTGTTGGCGGCAGGGGTACGTGGGAGTGGTGTTGCCACGTCCATAAACGGTGGCCCAGGAATCTCTTCACATCTCGCGGCGATCATTAAGTGTGTTCTATAAACAGAGACACTCATAATTGGCATGATGAGGTTCGGGTAGAGTTAATGAGGGGTGGTGTAATGCGGAGAGTTCTATTTTGGGCGACCAGTAAATGGGTTCGGACTTTGCCTCATCATGAGGACTCTACTGGCCTTCCCAGCCACCCACAGGAGTGTTACCTCATCGTGAGGACGAACCTGGCCCTCCCAGGCATGAGGAAGTAAACAGGCTCGTCCTTGTAGTGTTCTGTCACACACGGGAAGGTCATGAGTGATTCAGGTCCCGCAGCTTTGGTTATGTTAAATCACAAGTGTTGTGACCTTGGTCATGTTCATCACAAGTGTTGTGACCTTGGTCATGTTCATCACAAGTGTTGTGACATTGGTCATGTTCATCACAAGTGTTGTGAGGGGGTTAATCATCAAACTGCCTCGGCTCTCGCTACAGTGGCAGGGTAAGTCGTAACTCTTGATTGCGTCACCTCCTCGGTATTTTGAGGAGGCAGAGAAAAATGACCGCTGCGTTATTTCCCTTGCTATCGAATGTGTGTGTGTGTGTGTGTGTGTGTGTGTGTGTGTGTGTGCTTGATAACCGTAAGAAGAAAAGGCTTGTAACTTCTTCCTTTTTTTTTTTATTTATGACCGACTATTTTATGAGGTTTCGGAGACGGTAGGAGCAGCTGCCGTCTCCGCTCTGGGAACGGGAACTTGTCGTTACAATCGACCTACTGGGAGGGTAAGAGGCCCCTAGGCCTGCCTCTTGTGTCATGGCTACGAGTCTCCCCCCCCTGTGGCACACATACTTGGTCCTCGACCCCTCTCCTGTGTGTTGTGGAGGAGGAGGAGGGACTGACTTATAGCTTTATGAAAGCTAACGTCTCGGTTCAGCCGCCAGCCAGAGTTCCTCCTGTAGGTCTTTGACCTGAGTCTTAAGGGTGACCCCCCCCCCCAGGCTTGCGTGTGGTAGGGTCATGTGTAGGGCACACAAGGCGGAGTTCCGTGTGTGTGTGTGTGTGGTGAGAGGTCGTCGCCGCGTGGCGTATGCAAATATGGTCATGGAATGAACCAGGGATGAATCCGTGAGTCTTCAGTGGAGTTTCAAGTGCCCGAGTGTCATGTGAGTCATCAATGACACGTGCACCTGCTTGGGGCATGTGTCAGTGTGTGCTCGCCACAGTCAGGTGTACGCAGGTATGGAAGCGTGGTGCGGCGGGCGTGCTTAGACTGTAAACATGGGCGTGTGAGCGCGTTCGGACGTCTGAGGGTGCGTGCACGCCCATGTGCCGAGGCGTCCGTGTGCGTGAGCGTGCTTGCGTGTGTGTATTTTGTGTGGTTTGTATTTGCCTGTGAGAGACTGCGTGTCTTTATGAGGCACGTCTTGGGGGCGGTGCTTGCTCGGGTAGGGCTAGACACAAGGGATCAAGAGTGGGATTTGATGGGGCGTAAAAGATTTACCCGGATGGTGTGTGGTGTTGGGTCGGGGTCTCTGTCGGCCCTGGTTAGGTCTTCCTTGGTTTGGTTTGTTGGTTGAGGCACGTCTGGTGTGGCTGGCGGGCTCTCCCGTGCAGCGGCGGAGGCAGTGAGAGGGGGGAGTAGTATTGTGGTGCTGCTGGTGGTCAGTTCGGACGCCGTCGGTGCCTTAGGGATCACGACCACATCCGCTGCTCTGCTGGAGGAGCGGCCTCCTGCAGGGGGATCCGGTCGTGAGGTCCGCTTGATGTCGAGGTGGTTTCCCGACATTGGATTAGCTGCTTGGCCTTGGGTTCAGTGGATGGGTCTTCCATACTTTGGCCTGAGAGATGGTTCGTGGAGCCCGTTCTTCCATTAGGTTTTCTCTCTTCATGCCTGGTGGTGCAGGGCGGTCTGCAGCCTCACAGGGTGGGAGACGAGGCGAGGCCCTGAGGAAGGGGCTTGGGCTAGTAAAGTTGAGCCCCGTGGATAGACAGCGGGCCGGTCTGCTCACCACGTCGGGTACCCGGCTCTTTAACTGGGATGCCGCTCGCTCGGGGAGGAGGACATCAGACGAGGGAGCCACGCACATCAGGTTTATATTTGAGTCTTGCAGCGTGCAAGTGTGACCTGTCACTCGCATGACACTTTACGTAAAGTGACTGGCACAGCGGTGGGTGTCATGCCCTCCTCCCCATCATGCGCTGCACCCCTGGGAAGACGCTAATTGTACAAAGAGAGAGAGAGAGAGAGAGAGAGAGAGAGAGAGAGAGAGAGAGAGAGAGGAAAAAAAGAGAGGTGTTGGTGAAGTTGGTTGTTTTGATGGACGCGGGCGGCAATATGATCTGGAAGGGTTCATTTCTGATGCGGCTGAACACCGCTGGCTGGGGCACCCCACTGCGCCCTGTGTGTGTGTGTGTGTGTGTGTGTGTGTGTGTGTGTGTGTGTTGATGGATGGCAGTCGTCGGACTGTGGTGTGAGCGTGGCATCACCGCCAGGGGCACTGGTGCCAGGGGCACTGTGGTTGGCACTCGCCACGCGCCATCACTCACAATTTGCGCCTTTACGTGGCAGCCACAGCTATAAATACATAGATATTTAAGGTCTTGTATCCCATTTGTAGCGTTGTGATGGTGCGGGGGTCTTGTGTCTCTGCTGGGGAACTGGTGGGAGGCGATGCTCTCTGGGGGGTTGTCCGGGGCGGTGTGGTGGTATGGTTACCATGTCCGGGGCGGTGGGGTAGTATGGTTGCCCGGGGCGGTGTGGTGGTATGGTTGTCCGGGGCGGTGTGGTGGTATGGTTACCATGTCCGGGGCGGTGGGGTAGTATGGTTGCAAGGGGCGGTGTGGTGGTATGGTTGCCCGGGGCGGTGTGGTGGTATGGTTGTCCGGGGCGGTGTGGTGGTATGGTTACCATGTCCGGGGCGGTGGGGTAGTATGGTTGCCCGGGGCGGTGTGGTGGTATGGTTGTCCGGGGCGGTGTGGTGGTATGGTTACCATGTCCGGGGCGGTGGGGTAGTATGGTTGCAAGGGGCGGTGTGGTGGTATGGTTGTCCGGGGCGGTGTGGTGGTATGGTTGTCCGGGGCGGTGTTGTGGTATGGTTGTCCGGGGCGGTGTGGTGGTATGGTTACCATGTCCGGGGCGGTGTAGTGGTATGGTTACCATGTCCGGGGCGGTGGGGTAGTATGGTTGTCCGGGGCGGTGTGGTGGTATGGTTACCATGTCCGGGGCGGTGTAGTGGTATGGTTACCATGTCCGGGGCGGTGGGGTTGTATGGTTGTCCGGGGCGGTGTGGTGGTATGGTTACCATGTCCGGGGCGGTGTAGTGGTATGGTTACCATGTCCGGGGCGGTGTGGTGGTATGGTTGTCCGGGGCGGTGTGGTGGTATGGTTACCATGTCCGGGGCGGTGTAGTGGTATGGTTACCATGTCCGGGGCGGTGTGGTGGTATGGTTGTCCGGGGCGGTGTGGTGGTATGGTTGTCCGGGGCGGTGTGGTGGTATGGTTACCATGTCCGGGGCGGTGGGGTAGTATGGTTGCCCGGGGCGGTGTGGTGGTATGGTTGTCCGGGGCGGTGTGGTGGTATGGTTACCATGTCCGGGACGGTGGGGTAGTATGGTTGCAAGGGGCGGTGTGGTGGTATGGTTGTCCGGGGCGGTGTGGTGGTATGGTTACCATGTCCGGGGCGGTGGGGTAGTATGGTTGTAAGGGGCGGTGTGGTGGTATGGTTGTCCGGGGCGGTGTGGTGGTATGGTTGTCCGGGGCGGTGTGGTGGTATGGTTGTCCGGGGCGGTGTGGTGGTATGGTTACCATGTCCGGGGCGGTGTAATGGTATGGTTACCATGTCCGGGGCGGTGTGGTGGTATGGTTGTCCGGGGCGGTGTGGTGGTATGGTTGTCCGAGGCGGTGTGGTAGTATGGTTGCCCGGGGCGATATGGTAGTATGGTTGTCCGAGGCGGTGGGGTGGTATGGCTGTCCTGGGCGGTGTGGTAGTATGGTTGTCCGTGGCGGTGTGGTAGTATGGTTGCCCGGGGCGATGTGGTAGTATGGTTGTCCGTGGCGGTGTGGTAGTATGGTTGCCCGGAGCGATGTGGTAGTATGGTTGCCCGGGGCGATGTGGTAGTATGGTTGCCCGGGGCGGTGAGCGAGTTTGACAGGTAGAGAGAGGTCAGGGGAGGTAGAGCTGGAGAGGGGGAGGTTTTATAGCCTGGTAGGGGATCTTGAGTAGCAGGGGCGCGTTATACGAGATAGGGAAGTGTGGGGAATAGGGAGGAAGTGGAAGTTGTGCAGGGGGGGGAACCTCTGGCAGGGTGTGTTGAGATGGTGGAGTTGGTAGCGGGTGTTGAGGCAGTGGGCCTGTCCTGGCCGTCATGCGACAGGGCGCTTGGCGGAGGCCGCATGACCGACCCCTGGTGATGAAGGCGTGAGGCTCCTGCCGCCGGTGGTGATGGATGGCTTCATCTCGGGTGATTGGTGCGTGTATTCCCTAGCTCATCGGAGGTGGTGGCTCCTGCCCCGCCCCGTCCCACCCCGACCCGCCCCGTCCCGGGTTGATGCTGACTGACAAGTCTTGCTCCTCCCCTTCGGAGACTGTTGCCGGCCGTCAAAACTCGCCCCGCCCCGCTTCGACCCGACCCCGTTCTCCGTGCATGTGACCTTGTTAGTTCGTGGGAGTGCTCTCTGACTGCGCCCCTCACACGTCCCAACAGTTGTCCCAAGTTCCTCTTGCTGGCTGGTATAGTATCTCGTTGGGGCAGGTTGGGGATCCTGGTTGGCGCATGACCACCCCCACTCTTTTAACGCTATACACGGCGGCCTCTTAGTGTGTCATGTTGTGAGCTCTTACCACACGGTGCCCGATAGCATTGTACACCCGTGCTCTTCACTTAACACCCCACACTGTGTGACACACTGTCTCTCCCAGCACACACGCCCCTCCTCATTACTTTAACACCTTCACTTAACACCCCAGACTGTAACACACTGTATCTCCCAGCACACACCTCTCCTCATCAGTTAACACCATCTCCTAACACCCTTACTGTATCACACTGTATCTTCCAGCACACACACCCCTCCTCATTACTTCAACACCTTCA
Organism: Panulirus ornatus; assembly: GCF_036320965.1. NCBI lineage: Eukaryota > Metazoa > Arthropoda > Malacostraca > Decapoda > Palinuridae > Panulirus > Panulirus ornatus. The sequence continues at coordinate 8,239,563 of NC_092270.1, forward strand.
CTTAACACTCCACACTGTAACACACTGTATCTCCCAGCACACACCCCTTGTTACTTAACACCATCACCTAACACCCCTACTGTAACACACTGTATCTCCCAGCACACGTCCGTCCTCATCAGTGAATACCCCAAACTGTAATACGCTGTATCTCCCAGCACACACGTTGACGTCACTAATGCCTCACCAGCAGAGAGACACGCCTGTCCCCGGGCTGTGTCCTGGTAAATATTACCGCGGCTGTATTGCGTTTGTGTCGTCCACGTCGACCTGGGGGAATAATGCCGGGGCATATAATTCAATTGCCTGGTCCAGGATGAGAGTGAGCGAGTTGGCGAACGAGGTTGGGGAGTGAGGCTCAGGCAGGAGGAGGAAGAGGAGGCAGGAGGAGGAGGGCTGCGGGGATGGTCCATTAGAATCAGAGTTCTTTCCCGTCTGCCGTAGATCGTATTGGCTTGTGTGTATACATGCAGCAGTCAGACCTTGGTCAGTTTAACCGTAGGTGTTACGACTCTTGAGCCAGAGGTGTGTGTGTGTGTGTGTGGCGGATTACACAAGGGCAAAACATTCTCCAGTCAGAGACCATCTCTGGTGAAAGAAAAAAAGGAGTGAGAAAGAGAAGGTAGAAATTGAATAGGGTTCCCTGAAGTGTTTTGTAGACTTGGGTCGCATGGAAAGATGACCTGTGTGGAGAGTGAAGGGAATTGCGGTCTAGCTGCTTCGGGGGGGGGGGGGGAGCAGGTATCGTAACAGCCAATCCTCGAGTGGCCGGACCCATAAAGAAAACTGTGGGAAGCACCATCCCGGGAGGACAGTGACCTAGATAATACAGAGTGAGAGAGAGAGGGAGGGAATATTGAGGAGATGCTATGCCAGGGGGAACGGACGCTCGGGAGGATGTATGTGATTGGTTGTTTATATCGAGGTTGTCCGGTCTTCCCGAGGGAGAAGAACCTTTTGCGCCTCGGAGTTGAGGTGTTGTGAGACGGAGGAGGGAGGAGGAGGAGGAAGTTCAGGTGGTGGCAGGATGTGTTGTTGAGGAGGTGGGCAGGTGAGCGTCTCGGTGGTGTTGATGGCTGGAGGAGTGTGGGAGACGGCGCGCGGCACGCGGGGAAGGGAACAAAGGCGATGCTGCTGGCGCCGAGGGGGTGTAAACAGCCTGTTGACGGGGCTTCCCTCGGAGACCTGGTCCGCCCTAGGGAAGGTACCTCAGGAAGGGCCAAGGTGTGCAGGGAGAGGGGGCCAGGTTGTGGGGCAGGTATATCCACTGGTACGCTCAGTGTCTCGGTTTAACAGAGGCGTAAGACTGGCGACTCTACGAGGAATGAGAAGCGTGTGGAGTTGTGAGGCTGGGGGCTATCTGGCGCTGACGGGGTAGTGGTAAGCAGGTGGTGTGAGGGATGGGAAGGGGGAGGCGTGGGATGAGCCGTGGTGGCAAGAGGGTGGGTGGGTGGTGAGGGCGGCCAAGAGTCAGTAGGTAATGAGGGCGTGTATCACTCGGCGTGCACAGCTGCAGCGCCAGACGTCGTCCGCTTCTTTCCCCCGCCAGCTGCCCCAGTATATTAGACAAGACATGGACGCTCTTTGAATCCTACTAACATGATTACACACACACACACACACACACACACACACACACACACACACGAGTATATGGTATTGATGACCCGCCCCGCAGGAAATTCGAGAGAGAAGCAGGAACGTCTATGCCCTATAGTGGTTGAGGAGTAACTGCGGCGGTACTGGTGGATGACGTGGTGACCTGGCGACACCCCCACCCCTCAGTGCATCCATATGAAGGGCAGTCTTGATCCTGGTGACGGCACGGAACCCGGCTTCGTGGTAAACACCTGGTGAAGTCTTCGGGGGTCTTCTGCCACACATCCCTAGCTGGGAGCCCCAGGCTGTTGTTGGGTGGGGTCGCTAGGAAGGCCACGCAAGCTTTTGGAAGCTGCGGTCCTCAGGCCCACGTACCCTCCACGTAGCCCAGCTGGTCTGGTCTGCTCAGGTACACTTCGCAGTTACTTGCCCATGGATGTCTGATATCTCCAGTGTGCATGTCGTGGTGTTTCCGATGATCGCAGGCAAGGCGTCGAAGAGTCTCGGTCCCCTAGATGTTTAAAGGGTCTGTGTGTGTGTGTGTATACCGCACTCAGTGTACTTCAGACGTAGTCATTGTACGGAGTCTTCCATGCCTTGTCTTGCTGGGAGGAAGGAGCTATGTCTTCCAGGATTTTCCAGGCATAGATGATATACCCTCTCCCGCCCGCGCTCCAGGGAGTACTACAGCCTCGGTGGTTTCAGCCTTTCCCTTTACGTTAGTTCATTTTCCACGTTAAGATGGGCCGTGAAAGAACTCAGAACGCCTTCGTGTTCTGCAGTTTCGCTTATCATGTAGGCTGATGCTATGACACGGCAGTGCTCGACTCGCACAAGAGTTAGCGCGTTGAAAAGTGGTCATCAGTGTTGTTCTGGGTCATGTTGTTGTGTTTCGGTCTCCGTAAGTTCCGTAGATTGGCGTCCTACGACTCTTCTCGGATCTTGCGATGGGTGCGCGATGTTATTAGCACTGTGGGTCAATAGTTCTATGGGACTGCTGTCCTCCACCTTTGTGGAGTGGGGCGACGTGAGTCGGCCCTCAGACTCTCCCTTGCTCGTGTCAGAAGTGTTATGGTTATTTCCTATGAAGAACGAGTTCCAAGAGTCGGTGCCCGTGTTCCAGGAACCGGTGCCTTAGTTCCAGGAATCGTTATCCTGGTTCCAGGAGTCTGTACTCGAGTTCCAGGAGTCGATACCTGAGTTCCAGGAGTGTGTCCCTGAGTTCCAGGAGTATATCCCAGAGTTCCAGGAGTCGATACCCTAGTTCCAGGAGTCGATACCCTAGTTCCAGGAGTCGATACCCTAGTTCCAGGAGTTAATACCCTAGTTCCAGGAGTATGTTCCTGAGTTCCAGGAGTCGATACCCTAGTTCCAGGAGTCGATACCCTAGTTCCAGGAGTCGATACCCTAGTTCCAGGAGTCGATACCCTAGTTCCAGGAGTATGTTCCTGAGTTCCAGGATTCGATACCCTAGTTCCAGGAGTATGTCCCGAGTTCCAGGAGTCGATACTCTAGTTCCAGGAGTCGGTCCCGAGTTCCAGGAGTATGTTCCTGAGTTCCAGGATTCGATACCCTAGTTCCAGGAGTATGTTCCTGAGTTCCAGGATTCGACACCCTAGTTCCAGGAGTATGTCCCGAGTTCCAGGAGTCGATACTCTAGTTCCAGGAGTCGGTCCCCGAGTTCCAGGAGTATGTCCCCGAGTTCCAGGAGTCGATACCCTAGTTCCAGGAGTCGGTTCCGAGTTCCAGGAGTCGATACTTTAGTTCCAGGAGTCGATACCCTAGTTCCAGGAGTTGGTCCCTGGGTTCCAATAGGAGTCGGTCCTTGGGGGTAGAGTGCATAGGCGTGTGCTCTCGCTGTGGCTTTACTCCAGAATTCTATTCATAACGCCAGCCTCTAAGGTTTGTTTACTCGCATGGGAGGGCCTTGGGCCTGGTCGCCAGTGGGGCGCTGGTGGTTCTGCCCGGAGGCCATGGTGGTCCCTGCGCCGGTGGTGGTATGCAGGCTATTAGGGGAGGGAGGGAGTGGCGTGCGTGGAGTGTGTTAACCTGTCGCGTATTGTTTGGGCGTGGTTACGCATAGAGGTGGGTGGGGGTGTTGCGTGACGGATAATGTCACCAACTAAAGTAGGGTGGGTAGGTGTAGGGGAAGGGTCGCCAACGGGGCGGTGTGGTCACCAGCGAGGGTGAGGGAGGGGGTCTTGGTCACCTGTAGGAGTAGAGGGCGTGGTCACTAGTAAGATGGGGGGGGGGGTTGACTCGTGGGTGTGGTCACCAGCAGGAAGGTCTGGGCGTGGTCTCTAGTGATGGTGCATGGCTGGAGCTGTTATCCAGGGCTTCGGTTAGGTCCTTTAGGGAAAAATGGCGGGGAATGGCGAATAAAGTAAACTACAAATTGCTTCCGAGTTGGTCACCTGCTGTATGGAAAGGTGGGAGATGTGTACTAGGGAGGAGGTGGACGGGTTCCTGCAGGAAGTCAATCCACCACCAGCAGAAGGCTCAGAACAGACGGCAAGTCACACCAGCAGCAGCAGAGGGCTCCTTACAGATGGCAAGTCACACCACCAGCAGAGGGCTCTGTACATAGGGCATGTCACACCACCAGCAGTAGCAGCAGAGGGCTCTGTACATAGGGCATGTCACACCACCAGCAGCAGAGGGCTCTGTACAGACGGCCTGGAAAGTGAAGCTTTCCAAGGAGCGTTTGGCTACAGGCTGAACTCTTGGGATTGTGGACGAACCCCTCTCCACCACATCAGTTGATGTCACTCGACTTGTGGGGGTTGGGGAGGGACGTAGGCAAATGGAGAAGCGTGAGTTATTTGCATATTATTTTCTCTTAAGGCGAATGTTTGTGTAGTCGATGAATTGATGACGGTGTGTGACAGTTTTGTTGGTGGGCGTGGCCGTGGTGACACAGGGCAGAGGAGGGTGTGGTCTTGGTGACACAAAGCGGGGGAGGGCGTGGTCGTGATGACGGAGGGCTGTGGTGAGCGTGGCTGTGATGACGCAGGACCGGGATGGGCGTGGCTGTGGTGACGCAGGACCGTGATGGGCGTGGCTTCGGTGACACAAGACCGTGACGGGCGTGGCTTTGATTACACAGGACTGGGATGGGCGTGGCATGGAGAGAGAGGAATGGGTCGGGCGTGGCTGGAGTGACAAAGGACCGGGTGTGGGCGTGGCTGTAGTGACAAAGGACCAGGTGTGGGCGTGGCTGTGGTGGTGGCGCATGGCGCGGGTGTGGTTACACACTGGCTCTGTTGACGACCGACTGCCCATGCCACAGAGTCTCATGACGCTCACATACGCTCATGTTCCCCGTGGGTGCTGAGCGTAGACGCTGGGCTGGTCCGGTGCCGGGTTGCGACGCATCGCGTCCAGGTCGCAGGGTTCACGACCTCTCAGCTTGTGGCTGAGGCTGAGTACGTGCTACTGCTGTACCTCGGGTGTTACGGGCTCCTGGACCTCGCTGATGTAGCGACTGTCACCGTGTAGGACCCTGTATCTGTAATAGCCCCCTTTGGCCTCGCAGTTTGTCTTGGGGCGTGTGACTCCTCCTCCCTCGCCTGTCGGCTGATGCTTCGTCCAGTACCACATGGTAGTTCCAGGTATCGTCTCCCTATTGTGGCTGGCTTGGCCTGGGTATATCCCTGACGGGTAATGTCTGGGGAAATTAAGTTTCGTAGTCTCTCTGGCCTGTCGAGGCTTCGGGTGCCACCGTTTTTTTTTTTTTTTTTTTCCCTGGTGACTGTCACCCGGTAGAGGGAGGTGGGTGTTTGTTTACGGGGGAGGTGTTTTTGGGCCCTGGCAACACCTCTGGTTATACCAGCAGTTAGCCCTCGCCAGTGCTGTGTCGTGTGGGGTGCCACACAGCGTGTCGTAGAAGGCGACTAAAAGGGAAGGGAGCGGGGGGCTGGAAATCCTCCCCTCTCATTTTTTTTTTTTTTCAATTTTCCAAAAGAAGGAACAGAGAAGTGGGCTAGGTGAGGATATTCCCTCAAAGGCCCAGTCCTCTGTTCTTAACGCTACCTCGCTAATGCGGGAAATGGCGAATAGTATGAAAGAAAGAATTTTTGTTGTAGATTGGTGGGCACGAGGACGACGCTGCTCTCGTGTCGTTAAGGAGACGGTCTTTGCCCCTGACGTGACCACACATCACTGGGGTATGGAGAACCTGTGGCAGAGGACCAGTGCTGAGCGACAGTAGGAGACCCGGGAAGGAGACGCTGCCAACCCAGGAACTTGGTTGTGTTGTGGAGCGGCTCTGATAGTCTGAGGAAAGTTGTGTGAATGCCGCCTCCGCCGCCTCCACAGTTCCTCAGGACTTGTTCTTCTGCACAACTTTCCCCTGCATCCTGGTCTTCAAGAATTTATATCCGGTGGGGACCCGCCAGCTGGGTCTCCGTCTTGCGTGTGTGTAGAGCGGGCGTGAGTATTGGTTACTTCGGGGGAGGGTGCGTTGGTGTAGGGGAGTGTGCTGCTCAGGCCATTTGGTACATTACAGACGATGTGTGGTGGTGGTGGCGGTCCACTTTGGTGTCAGCTGTACGTGGTATTGTCTTTCGTTTACGTAGTGGTATGTTGGCCTGCACCTGGTGGAGTGGTTGGGTCGGTGGAGCAGGTGTACGGCTAGTGTGTGCATGGTGGAGTGCCAGGGAGATGGCACAGGGACTGTTTTATCGTGTACGTGGTAAGTGGCAGGTGGGTGTTGAGTTGCAAGAAGCCAGGAGAAGAACAGGTACTGGCCACGAGACGCACCAGCAGCGGCCCGTGTTCAGAGTGGCCAGTGTCGTGGACCAGGGGGATCATATCTTCAATCAAGTGGCCCGGGTTTGTGTTTACCTATGTGTCTGGGCAGCGGGCGTAGGGCCTCCCCATCATCCAGGTGACGTTCTTCACCTCGCGTCTGTCTCTCTTGCCTCCAGACCTCTTCTCTCGACTCTCTGCTGCTTCCCCCTTGCGTCTCCGCTTTCTTCAAAGAGGAGGGGTGGGGGTTAGTTCGTGCTTGCTGGGTCCGCAGTAGGTCCAGTGTGGACGAGTATCTGATGACAGGGGGGGGGGTGTCACTTCCAGGACCTCGCCAATGGCTTGTGGCTTTCCGGTGGTGGTGTGGGTGAGGGTACGAACCAGGAGCCAGCTGGAGGGAGAGGAAGCCAGGGGTTATGAAGCTCTGTGGTGGCGGAGGGTTCAAGAGGAGAGGGAGGGCCAGAGGTGCTGGACGGTGTATTTGGCGCTGGTGTTGCTGGGGACAGCAAACCAATTTGTCGTGAGGATGTTCTCCCACCCTTCGTGGCCGAGTGCCCCACCAGCGCCACCCCTCTGCCCACCATGATAGAGTGGCTGGCATCGCTGGTGGTGGTGTCACAATTATTGGCATACCTGTGATGACAACCATGGGGCCCATCAGCATCGCCTCATTTTGCCACCAGATCTCCGGACACCGCCACCTTGATACCCACCCGATGGCCCAATCTGCACGCGGTAGTGCGGACGTGTTAGCAACATAGGAGTTGCAAACTAGAGGGCAGGACAAGGTCGCCCTAGGCCAAACCACCCCTCCCTCGCTAGTCCATTCCCTCCTCCGTTACACACACACACACACACACACACACACACACACACACACACACACACACACACCACTTTACTAAGCCTAGTTCCTTGGGACGTTATACCTCCCCCCGTCTCTCTCCCTTCTTCCCTTCCCGTCCCCCCGCATACTGTTTCTCCTGTCCCAGTCCCTCCCCCTGCTTTCCGCCGCGCCCGCCCTACGTGGCTCAGAATGCTGTAATTCTTCGTCGTCTCCGTCGTCTTGGTGGCGCCGCAAGCTGTGCTGCGCGTCTGGCACGCGACAAGAAAGAAAAGAAGAAAAATAAAATGCTCAACCGGCCAATAAATTACCTCACAGCGTCACGCAGAAGAAGCATGTTTGCATATTTTACCGACGGGGAGTATACGTCGTTGTGAAAAGCTTTTGCGAGCGGCCCAATTTTCGGGATGTGGTGGACGTTGCTCCCCAGTGCACCCGGGGAGAGAGAGAGAGAGAGAGAGAGAGAGAGAGAGAGAGAGAGAGAGAGAGAGAGAGAGAGGGTTGAGGAGGGGGGGAAGTGTCGGTACAGCTGGTACTCCAGAAACGCCACCCCAAGTAGGGTGCCGACACCCTTACAACCCCCAGCTTACTGCCATCCACCAGCAGGAACAGCATCAGTGGTGACTTGAGACCATTAGATACGGCAGCAGCAGTAGTGAGGGGAGAGGCCACATCCTCCCCGTGACCGGGTCTGAAGACGCAGGGAGAGCGAGGGGGAGAGGCCACATCCTCCCCGTGACCGGGTCTGAAGACACAGGGAGAGCGAGGGGGGGGGGGAGGCCACATCCTCCCCGTGACCGGGTCTGAAGACGCGATGGGAGAGCAAGGGGAGAGGCCACATCCTTCCCGTGACCGGGTCTGAAGACGCGATGGGAGAGCAAGGGGAGAGGCCACATCCTTCCCGTGACCGGGTCTGAAGACGCAGGGAGAGCGAGGGGGAGAGGCCACATCCTCCCCGTGACCGGGTCTGAAGACGCGATGGGAGAGCAAGGGGAGAGGCCACATCCCCGTGACCGGGTCTGAAGACACAGGGAGAGCGAGGGGGGGGGGAGGCCACATCCTCCCCGTGACCGGGTCTGAAGACACAGGGAGAGCGAGGGGAGAGGGAGAGGACGGACCAAGAGAGTTCTGTCCGCCCTGATGACCGTGGTGGGTCCAGCCACGCTAATAAACAATGAATATTAATATTGCCTTTGTACCGCTTGTTGATGGCCGGGACCTGACGACTGCTGCATGGGTCGTCCCCATTATGGCTCGGTGCTCCTACTGCTGGAGGGAGGGACCTGACGACTGCTGCATGGGTCGTCCCCATTATGGCTCGGTGCTCCTACTGCTGGAGGGAGTGACCTGACCGCTGCCGCATGGGTCGTCCCCATTATGGCTGAGTACTGTTGCTACGGGAGGGACCTGACGACTGCCCCTCAACAAGAATGGTGCTATTAGTGGCAGGAAATGGTGGCCAGTCCATCAGTATTGTTAGACTGAGGTGTGTGTGGTGTTAGGGATGAAGGGTGTGATTTTAGGGGTGTAGAGTGTGGTGTTAAGAGCGGTAGACTGTGGTGTTAAGGGTGTAGAGTAGAGTGTGGTGTTAAGAGCGGTAGACTGTGGTGGTAAGGGTGTAGAGTGTGGTGTTAAGAGTGGTAGACTGTGGTGGTAAGGGTGTAGAGTGTGGTGTTCAGAGTGGTAGAGTGTGGTGGTTAGGGTGTAGAGTGTGGTGTTAAGAGTGGTAGACTGTGGTGGTAAGGGTGTAGAGGGTGGTGTTAAAGAGTGGTAGACTGTGGTGGTAAGGGTGTAGAGTGTGGTGTTAAGAGTGGTAGACTGTGGTGGTAAGGGTGTAGAGTGTGGTGTTAAGAGTGGTAGACTGTGGTGGTAAGGGTGTAGAGTGTGGTGTTAAGAGTGGTAGACTGTGGTGGTAAGGGTGTATAGTGTGGTGTTAAAGAGTGGTAGAGTGTGCTGGTAAGGGTGTAGAGTGTGGTGTTAAGAGTGGTAGACTGTGGTGGTAAGGGTGTAGAGTGTGGTGTTAAGAGTGGTAGAGTGTGGTGTTAAGAGTGGTAGACTGTGGTGGTAAGGGCGTAGAGTGTGGTGTTAAGAGTGGTAGAGTGTGGTGTTAAGAGTGGTAGAGTGTGCTGGTAAGAGTGTAGAGTGTGGTGTTAAGAGTGGTAGACTGTGGTGGTAAGGGTGTAGAGTGTGGTGTTAAGAGCGGTAGACTGTGGTGGTAAGGGTGTAGAGTGTGGTGTTAAGAGTGGTAGACTGTGGTGGTAAGGGTGTAGAGTGTGATGTTAAGAGTGGTAGACTGTGGTGGTAGGGTGTAGAGTGTGGTGTTAAGAGTGGTAGACTGTGGTGGTAAGGGTTGTAGAGTGTGGTGTTAAGAGCGGTAGACTGTGGTGGTAAGGGTGTAGAGTGTGGTGTTCAGAGTGGTAGAGTGTGCTGGTAAGGGCGTAGAGTGTGGTGTTAAGAGCGGTAGACTGTGGTGGTAAGGGTGTGAGTGTGGTGTTAAGAGCGGTAGACTGTGGTGGTAGGGTGTAGAGTGTGGTGTTAAGAGTGGTAGACTGTGGTGGTAGGGTGTAGAGTGTGGTGTTAAGAGCGGTAGACTGTGGTGTTAAGGGTGTAGAGTGTGGTGTTAAGAGTGTAGACTGTGGTGGTAAGGGCGTAGAGTGTGGTGTTCAGAGTGGTAGAGTGTGGTGTTAAGAGTGGTAGAGTGTGGTGTTCAGAGTGGTAGAGTGTGGTGTTCAGAGTGGTAGAGTGTGGTGTTAGAGTGGTAGACTGTGGTGGTAGGGTGTAGAGTGTGGTGTTCAGAGTGGTAGAGTGTGGTGGTAAGGGTTGTAGAGTGTGGTGTTCAGAGTGGTAGAGTGTGGTGTTAAGAGCGGTAGACTGTGGTGGTAAGGGCGTAGAGTGTGGTGTTAGAGTGGTAGACTGTGGTGGTAAGGGCGTAGAGTGTGGTGTTAAGAGTGGTAGACTGTGGTGGTAAGGGCGTAGAGTGTGGTGTTAAGAGCGGTAGACTGTGGTGTAAGGGTGTAGAGTGTGATGTTAAGAGTGGTAGAGTGTGGTGTTAAGAGCGGTAGACTGTGGTGGTAGGGTGTAGAGTGTGTGTTAAGAGTGGTAGACTGTGGTGGTAAGGGTGTTGAGTGTGGTGTTAAGAGCGGTAGACTGTGGTGTAAGGGTGTAGAGTGTGGTGTTCAGAGTGGTAGAGTGTGGTGTTCAGAGTGGTAGAGTGTGCTGGTAAGAGTGTAGAGTGTGGTGTTAAGAGTGGTAGACTGTGGTGTAAGGGTGTAGAGTGTGGTGTTAAGAGTGGTAGAGTGTGGTGTTAAGAGCGGTAGACTGTGGTGGTAAGGGTGTTAGAGTGTGGTGTTAAGAGCGGTAGACTGTGGTGTTAAGGGTGTAGAGTGTGATGTTAAGAGTGGTTGACTGTGGTGGTAAGGTGTAGAGTGTGGTGTTAAGAGCGGTAGACTGTGGTGGTAGGGTGTAGAGTGTGGTGTTAAGAGCGGTAGACTGTGGTGGTAAGGGTGTGAGTGTGGTGTTAAGAGCGGTAGACTGTGGTGGTAAGGGCGTAGAGTGTGGTGTTAGAGTGGTAGACTGTGTGGTAAGGGTGTAGAGTGTGATGTTAAGAGTGGTAGACTGTGGTGTAAGGGTGTAGAGTGTGTGTTAAGAGTGGTAGAGTGTGCTGGTAAGAGTGTAGAGTGTGGTGGTAAGGGTGTGAGTGTGGTGTTAAGAGCGGTAGACTGTGGTGGTAAGGGTGTAGAGTGTGATGTTAAGAGTGGTTGACTGTGGTGGTAAGGGTGTAGAGTGTGTGTTAAGAGTGGTAGAGTGTGGTGTTAAGAGTGGTAGACTGTGGTGTAAGGGTGTAGAGTGTGTGTTAAGAGTGGTAGAGTGTGCTGGTAAGAGTGTAGAGTGTGGTGGTTAGGGTGTAGAGTGTGGTGTTCAGAGTGGTAGAGTGTGGTGTTAAGAGTGGTAGAGTGTGGTGTTAAGAGTGGTAGAGTGTGGTGTTAGAGTGGTAGACTGTGGTGGTAGGGTGTAGAGTGTGGTGTTAGAGTGGTAGACTGTGGTGTAAGGGTGTAGAGTGTGTGTTAAGAGTGGTAGACTGTGGTGGTAAGGTGTAGAGTGTGGTGTTCAGAGTGGTAGAGTGTGGTGTTAGAGTGGTAGACTGTGGTGGTAAGGTGTAGAGTGTGGTGTTCAGAGTGGTAGAGTGTGGGCAGGTCAGTAGGGTGAAGGGAGATAAGATGATAAGATACCCCGGGATAATTGGAGTTATCAGCAGCCGGGTGGTGTGTGTGTGTGTATGGGGCACCACCTTCCCAACCCTTGACTATAACCTGGGCCCCCAGCTGTTCACCAGAACACCTCGGGCTGACTTTGTGTAGCAGCATCGTAGAAATTCACCCTCAGATCTCCAGGCCGGCCACAGCATGGTCGCCATGCCCGCTCTGCCAGTCCTCCCTCGCCTGTGGTCCTCACCTTCAAAGCATACTCCCTCACCCTCATGTGCTCTCCACCAAGCCTCCATCTCCAACCCCAGATGGTCCCCACCACCACGCCACCGCCACCGCAGTCCCATAGAGTCTTCACCACTCCACCACAAAATCACCAGCGGCCCCACATGCCCCCCACCACCACTCCACCACAAAATCATCTGCGGCCCCACATAGCCCCCACCACCACTCCACCACAAAATCATCACCGGCCCCACATAGCCTCCACCACCACTCCACCACAAAATCACCAGCGGCCCCACATAGCCTCCACCACCACTCCACCACAAAATCATCTGCGGCCCCACATAGCCCCCACCACCACCACTCCACCATCATTATCTACGGCTCCCCACCACCATCTCCAACCCCCTTGCTGTGTTTTCATTCTTTCCTACGTTTTCTAAGCTGACCCTTCCCTCCCCCCTAGAGAGCCAGGTCCTGTCCTTAGGGAAAAAAAAATAAAACGTTCCTGAGCGGAGACCTGAGGGATGTGGGAAAGGCCGGAGGAAGGGCGGTGGGGGTCCAGGCTGCTGTGGGGGTCCAGGCTGCTCTGCAAGACGGTGTGTGTGTGTGTGTGTGTGTGTGTGTGTGTGTGTGTGGGGATCAGGGAGGATGTGGTCTGGGATTTGGTCACCATTGGTCGTAGAGGAAAGTGTGTGTGTGTGTGTGTGTGTTTGTGTGTGTGTGTGTGTGTGTGGGACGCAGCTCGGGCCACTTTGCTGGTAAATTATATACGTGGGTGGGGGTGGAGGAGGTCACAGTATTGGGTATTGGCTTATTGATAGAGAATGTGCCGTTACCGCCATTGTGGACGGGGTCGGGGTACAGCTCTTGTGAGGGGTGGGTGTAAATCCTCATGTGTGTGTTGAGGTACCTCCCCACTGGCGGTACCATGTGGTGAGGTACCTCCCCACTGGCGGTACCATGTGGTGAGGTACCTCCCCACATGGTTGTGTGGTATGGTATCTCTTCACTGGCGGTACCATGTGGTGAGGTACCTCCCCACTGGCGTTACCATGTGGTGAGGTACCTCCCCACTGGTTGTGTGGTATGGTATCTCTTCACTGGTGGTACCTCCCCACTAGTGGTGTGGTATGGTACCTCTTCACTGGTGGTACCTCTCCACTAGTAGTGTGGTATGGTACCTCTTCACTGGTGGTACCTCCCCACTAGTGGTGTGGTATGGTACCTTTTCACTGGTGGTACCTCCCCACTAGTGGTGTGGTATGGTACCTCTTCACCGGTGGTATCTCTCCACTAGTGGTGTGGTATGGTACCTCTTCACTGGTGGTATCTCTCCACTAGTGGTGCGGTATGGTACCTCTTCACTGGTGGTAATCCCCACTGGTGGTGTGGTGTGGTACCTCTTCACTGGTGGTATCTCTCCACTAGTGGTGTGGTATGGTACCTCTTCACTGGTGGTACCTCCCCACTGGTGGTGTGGTATGGTACCTCTTCACTGGTGGTACCTCCCCACTAGTGTTGGTATGGTACCTCTTCACTGGTGGTACCTCTCCACTAGTGGTGTGGTATGGTACCTCTTCACTGGTGGTACCTCCCCACTGGTGGTGTGGTATGGTACGTCTTCACTGGTGGTACCTCCCCACTAGTGGTGTGGTATGGTACCTCTTCACTGGTGGTACATCCCCACTGGTGGTGTGGTGTGGTACCTCCCCACTAGTGGTGTGGTATGGTACCTCTTCACTGGTGGTACCTCCCCACTGGTGGTGTGGTGTGGTACCTCCCCACTGGGGGTACCATATGTTAAGGAACCTCCCCACTGGTAGTGTGGTATGGTACCTCCCCACTGGTAGTGTGGTATGGTACCTCCCCACTGGTAGTGTGGTATGTCACCTCCCCACTGGGGGTACCATATGTTGAGGTACCTCTCCACTAGTGGTGTGGTATGATGTATGGTACCTCTCCCCGTGGTAGCCCTCACCCCAGATAGTAATCCCTCCCCAGGTTATGTACCATAATTACTAGAGTACGGTAATCACCCCAAGATGATACAGGATTATATCCGTAATTACTCTCTTATCGACCCACGGTTGATACCAGCTTCAAATGTGTATAAAATGATAGCCATTTATTTAAGGAACCTGACAATTTATATACATATATATTTAGTAACCCAAAATTATCCTCAGACGTGATCCTGAGATGAGATGAAATTTTGCGTTGCGTGTTGATAATCTCAGAATGGCGAGCCAGTCCCTTCGAATTGCACGCACGGGAGCGATGATGATGATGATGATTCAGGTAACGTAATTGGCCAACCGACATGTTAAGAAAAAGACACCACGTAAATGACCGGAGGGAGGGGGCGTGCGAGTGACGTACGGTGTCGTATGATAACTCTGGGGTGTGTTGTAATTTCCCCCCGAGATGTGTAGTTATTAGCTAAGGCGACGCGTGTGTCATAATCCCCCAAGATGGGCCGAGGATTCCCCGGGGTCCTATAAGAATTCTCTCTCTCTATATATAGCCATTACGAACTAGGATATACATGTTCGTGAGCGAGGTAGCGTCAGGAATAGATGACACAAACACACACACACACATATATATAATATATGGGGATAGGGGATTAAGAATACTTCCCACGTATTCCCTGCGTGTCGTAGAAGGCGACTAAAAGTGGAGGGAGCGGGAGGCTGGAAATCCTCCCCTCTCGTTTTTTTTTCTTTTTTAATTTTCCAAAAGAAGGAACAGAGAAGGGGGCCAGGTGAGGCTATTCCAAAAAAGGCCCAGTCCTCTGTTCTTAACGCTACCTCGCTAACGCGGGAAATGGCAAATAGTTTAAAAGAAAGAAAAGATATATATATATATATATATATATATATATATATATATATATATATATACATTGTGTGTGTGTGTGTGTGTGTGTGTAGAAAATATATATAGAAAAATACTGAAGGGATGTTTAAGGGATGTGATATCATCCCCTCAAAGTGTATAACAATTATGATTGACCCAACCTTTGACTATAACCGTGCAGGATAGAAGATAAATACTCCAGCTGCTCCGGGGACAACATGAAAAGGTGAATTATGAATGGTCCTGGGCAGTGATGTCTGATAACCTGGAGGAGGTACTGCGGGGGATGTGGTGGTAGCTGCTCCTCTTCCTCATGTACCCCCTTGTGTGGCAACACCTCCTCCTCCTTCTTCTGTCCCCCTTGTGTGGCAGCACCTCCTCCTCCTCCTTCTCCTCTCCCCCTTATGTATGGCAGCTCCTCCTCCTCTCCCCCTTATGTATGGCAGCTCCTCCTCCTCCTCCCCCCTCATGTATGGCAGCTCCTCCCCCCCTCCTTATGTGTGGCAGCTCCTCCTCCTCCTCTTCCCCTTATGTGTGGCAGCTCCTCCTCCTCCTCTCCCCCTTATGTATGGCAGCTCCTCCTCCTCCTCTCCCCCTTATGTATGGCAGCTCCTCCTCCTCCTCTCCCCCTTATGTATGGCAGCTCCTCCTCCTCCTCTCCCCCTTATGTATGGCAGCTCCTCCCCCCCTCCTTATGTGTGGCAGCTCCTCCTCCTCCTCTTCCCCTTATGTGTGGCAGCTCCTCCTCCTCCTCTCCCCCTTATGTATGGCAGCTCCTCCTCCTCCTCTCCCCCTTATGTATGGCAGCTCCTCCTCCTCCTCTCCCCCTTATGTATGGCAGCTCCTCCTCCTCCTCTCCCCCTTATGTATGGCAGCTCCTCCCCCCCTCCTTATGTATGGCAGCTCCTCCTCCTCCTCTCCCCCTTATGTGTGGCAGCTCCTCCTCCTCCTCCACTTCCCCTTATGTGTGGCAGCTCCCCCCCGCCCCTTATGTATGGCAGCTCCTCCTCCTCCTCCCCCTTAACCCTAGATAATATCATAATCTGGTGCTGAAGAGTGTAACCCTCTGTGTCAGGGTTGGACAAGTAGATCTATTTGATGAAGGAGTGAATCCTCTCCCTCCCCCCGTGGCTTAAGGCCGTTGCTTTGTCTCGCTAAGTCAATTGGTGGAGGTGGAGGGTTGGGTCGGGTGGAGTGGGTGGGCGGTGATGAGGGATGGGTGGGTGGTGGTCGGATTG
>NC_092270.1:8257784-8310284 GCF_036320965.1 Panulirus ornatus
TCCGTGAAATGATGGGCCACAGCCATCAAACCACCCAAGGAAAACCTCAGAAAACCCACACCGTAACTTTTTCACGTTGACTTTCATGGCCCTTCCATTCTTACTCAAACCCTTGCTTTATCCCCCCTTCAAACCATCCATTTAGTAAAGGGTGGATTGGGTGGGGAGTAATGTTGGGAGGGTACCGGAATGATGGGGAGTGGAAGCAAAGGTGAGGTTAGAATTTCGGTCCATATGTGGTCGTGGTAGAGGATGGTGTACAGTGCCCTCAGGTCCAGTGTCCCGGGCGTGGTTACGGAGCCAAGTGTAGTGCCTGGTGGACTAGTGTTGCCGGGGTAGGTACGGTAAGTGCCTGGTGGACTAGTGTTGCCGGGGTAGGTACGGTAAGTGCCTGGTGGACTAGTGTTGCTGGGGTGGGTACGGTTGTGCCGGGTGGACTAGTGTTGCTGGGGTGGGTACGGTAAGTGCCTGGTGGACTAGTGTTGCTGGGGTGGGTACGGTAAGTGCCTGGTGGACTAGTGTTGCTGGGGTGGGTACGGTAGTGCCTGGTGGACTAGTGTTGCCGGGGTAGGTACGGTAAGTGCCTGGTGGACTAGTGTTGCTGGGGTGGGTACGGTTGTGCCGGGTGGACTAGTGTTGCTGGGGTGGATACGGTAAGTGCCTGGTGGACTAGTGTTGCTGGGGTGGGTACGGTAGTGCCTGGTGGACTAGTGTTGCCGGGGTAGGTACGGTAAGTGCCTGGTGGACTAGTGTTGCTGGGGTGGGTACGGTTGTGCCGGGTGGACTAGTGTTGCTGGGGTGGATACGGTAAGTGCCTGGTGGACTAGTGTTGCTGGGGTGGGTACGGTAAGTGCCTGGTGGACTAGTGTTGCTGGGGTGGGTACGGTAAGTGCCTGGTGGACTAGTGTTGCTGGGGTGGGTACGGTAGTGCCTGGTGGACTAGTGTTGCTGGGGTGGGTACGTTGCGTGGCACAGTCTCGTGTCCTCCGTCGTCAGGTAGGTGATCCTGGTGATGGGGGTAAGCGTTATGGTAGTGTGGTGGAGGTCGTAGGGTTAGCACCCGACGAAGACAGGTCAGGTGGTGGCGGCGGCGGCGGCGGCTGTGGTGGCGGTGTAGGGCGTCTCTGTGTATAATGCGGCAGGCGGGCGCCTCGGCCGCTGCGTCAGTCCAGCTGCCTGGGTTGGCTGGCCATATGACGGAACTTGCCCTTTAGTTAATTACCTCTGCGGCCAGTTGGTCGGCTCGGTGCCGGAGTGGTGATTAGGGCGCCTCGACTGACATCGGTTTTTAGCCTGTTAGACATCCCCCACCTCACCACCACCACCACCACACCAAACTCCCCCGGTGCGCTACGTACAGGACTGGCTGGCTGGCTGGCTGGCTGGTGACCTGCTGTGGTATCATGTACCTCCTCACCCCATACTCCCGGTGCGCTACGTACAGGACAGCTGGCTGGCTGGCTGGTGACCTGCTGTGGTAACTTGTACCTCCTCACCCCATACTCCCTCCCGATGCGCTACGTACAGGACGGCTGGCTGGCTGGTGACCTGCTGTGGTATCTTGTACCTCCTCACCTCATACTCCCGCTGCTCTACGTACAGGACGGCTGGCTGCTGGCTGGCTGGTGACCTGCTGTGGTATCTTGTACCTCCTCACCCCATACTCCCTCCCGCTGCGCTACGTACAGGACGTCTGGTTGGCTGGCTGGCTGGTGACCTGCTGTGGTATCTTGTACCTCCTCACCTCATACTCCCGCTGTGCTACGTACAATACAGCTGGCTGGTGACCTGCTGTGGTATCTTGTACCCCCACACCCCATACTCCCTCCCGCTGCTCTACGTACAGGACAGCTGGCTGGCTGGTTGGTGACCTGCTGTGGTATCATGTACCTCCTCACCTCATACTCCCTCCCGATGCGCTACGTACAGGACGGCTGGCTGGTGACCTGCTGTGGTATCTTGTACCTCCTCACCTCATACTCCCGCTGCTCTACGTACAGGACAGGTGGCTGGTGACCTGCTGTGGTATCTTGTACCTCCTCACCCCATACTCCCTCCCGATGCGCTACGTACAGGACAGCTGGCTGGTGACCTGCTGTGGTATCTTGTACCTCCTCACCCCATACTCCCTCCCGATGCGCTACGTAGAGGACGGCTGGCTGGCTGGTGACCTGCTGTGGTACCCTTTAAAAAAAAAAGAAAACCCCGTTCCGTCCCTATGTTGATCTTGACCTTGCCTCATGTCATGCACCGTGCGTCATGCCGCTGCCCCTCCCCTCCCTCACCCCCAGCCTGACCGACTTTCCTGATGCTTTAAATGTCTCATGCAAGTTTTCTCCTTGTTCCTCTATATGCTGAGTCGTGTGTGTGTGTGTGCAGCCCTCCCTCCCCCAGAGCCTCGCTGACTCACACATCATTATTTTCCGTGCCTCTGCTCCTCTGCCAATTCCGGTCTTCCTCATCCTTTTTCCCGGGGCCGCTTCCTTGTCTTGCCCCTCCCTCGCATCGCCTCCCCTCGTGTGGCTCAATGCCGCATGGCCGGAGGCGCCCGGCTGTAGCGCTGCTCCCTCCTCCTCCTCCTCCTCCTCACCACCATCATCTCCAGCCAGGAGCTCCCGCCCGCTCCCCTCCCTTACCTCCTCCACCACACTGCTACAATCCTCAGGTCTCACCACCCCCACCGTTTTCCTTTGCTTTTTCCCCTTCTGTAATGTGCCATTTCCAAAGGGGGTGAGGGGGTTTCTTCTTCCCCCTCTCCTCCCCCCCTTTCTATGCTGTGACCTGTGGGATCACGTGTCATACATTGATGAATTCGTCTTCCATGACGTTCGAAACCCTTGAGGGTACTTTATAGTCGTGGGTTTCGTTCGAAAACCTTGAAGGTACTTTCCATTCGTGGGTTTCGTTCGAAACCCTTGAGGGTACTTTATAGTCGTGGGTCTCGTTCGAAACCCTTGAAGGTACTTTCCAGTCGTGGGTCTCGTTCGAAACCCTTGAAGGTACTTTCCAGTAATAGGCCTCGTTGGAAACCCTTGAGGGTACTTTCCAGTCGTGGGTCTCGTTCGAAACCCTTGTAGGTACTTTCCAGTAATAGGCCTCGTTCGAAACCCTTGAGGGTACTTTATAGTCGTGGGTCTCGTTCGAAACCCTTGAAGGTACTTTCCAGTCGTGGGTCTCGTTCGAAACCCTTGAAGGTACTTTCCAGTAATAGGCCTCGTTGGAAACCCTTGAGGGTACTTTCCAGTCGTGGGTCTCGTTCGAAACCCTTGTAGGTACTTTCCAGTCGTGGGTCTCGTTCGAAACCCTTGAAGGTACTTTCCAGTAATAGGCCGCGTTGGAAACCCTTGAGGGTACTTTCCAGTCGCGGGTCTTAAATAATTGTTTACCTTCCTTTTGAGCCTTCCAGTCTGTGTGGAGCGTTCTATTCTTTAGTACGAGTTCTAACCCACTTGTGTGTTTACCTTCCCTGTGGCGTTCTACCTCGATAGAACTTTCGCCCTTGCCAGAGCTTCCTCTTCTCCCCCCCCGCCCTTCATGTAGCATTCTTGAATGAGGAGGAAGGGGGTCTTTCCATGTCCTACCCTCCTCCTTGCCCTCCTCCCGCAACACTTGCTGGTGATGTTGTCGACCATCTCCCTCTCTGCCTCCACACAACAACCCCCCCCCCCCCCACTCTCTCTCTCTCTCTCTCTCTCTCTCTCTCTCTCTCTCTCTCTCTCTCTCTCTCTCTCTCTCCCTGACCCGTAGTCTGCCTCCCCCAGCTCTGCCCTCGTCAAATTATTTTTCCCTCTCGGTGGATCTCCCGCTGGCTCCCCTTCTGGCCTGGCTGGCTGACTGGCTCAGGTCCCCTCTGTACAACTTCCTTCCCCTCGTGTGTGTGTGTGTGTGTGTGTGTGTGTGTGTGTGTGTGTGTGTGTGTCTGAGTCTTTCTCCCTCGTCAGCAGCCGTCTCTTCCCATGGCCTGAAACCTTTTCCCCCCCTTCTGTTTGCCCAGCTGGTCCGTCCCCCTTCACCGCCACGAGCCGTGGACACCACCAGCTACAGCACGACCCTACCCTCTTGCGAGGTAGTCTTCTGGTTCCGGTGGAGCGTGGGTTCGATCTTGTCCGATCTCGCGTGGTGTTGGTGTAGGATGCGCTGTGCCCTGGCCCACCATACGGGACAGTGGCCGAGTGTAGCATACAGTTCGGCACCCTAGCATCACATATGGTTCACTGAGTGTAGCATACGGTTCAGTGCCCTAGAATCGCATATGGTAGAGTGTCTTGGTGTAGCATACGGCACAGTGTCTTGGTTGTAGCATACGGCACAGTACCCAAGAATCGCATATGGTACAGTGTCTGAGTGCTGCATACGGTACAGTGTCCTTAAATGACATATGTTACAGTGTCTGTGTAGCAGCATACGGTACAGTGTCTGAGTGCAGCATACGGTACAGTGTCTGAGTGCAGCATACGGTACAGTGTCCTTAAATCACACATGTTACAGTGTCTTGGTGTAGCATACGGTACAGTGTCTTGGTGTAGCATACGGTACAGTGTCTTGGTGTAGCATACGGCACAGTGTCTTGAGTGTAGCATACGGTGCAGTACCCAAGAATCGCATATGTTACAATGTCTGAGTGCTGCATACGGTACAGTGTCCTTAAATCACGCATGTTACAATGTCTTGGTGTAGCATACGGTACAGTGTCTTGGTGTAGCATACGGTACAGTGTCTTGAGTGTAGCATACGGTTCAGTACCCAAGAATCGCATATCGTACAATGTCTGAGTGCAGCATACGGTACAGTGTCCTTAAATCACATATGTTACAGTGTCTTGGTGTAGCATACGGTACAGTGTCCTTAAATCACATATGTTACAGTGTCTTGGTGTAGCATACGGTACAGTGTCCTTAAATCACATATGTTACAGTGTCTTGGTGTAGCATACGGTACAGTGTTCGGCCTGGGCTTTTGGGATTAGCTGGAGATGTGTCACCAGGGACTGTGGAATGGTGGAAGAAGGGAATGTGGAGGATGCGAGGAATTTGAGGAAGGACCCCGAGAGTCGTGAGGAGGGAACATGGGGGCGTGAGGCTGTTGGCTGGGGTCCGGAGGACACTGTGGCTGCCTCTTTGAGATATGGTTGTATTTCATTGGGTTTGGGTGGGTGTAGCGTGCCTTTTTTTTTTAAGGTGGGCCGGGTACTGCGTGGGTGTAGCGCAGTGTGGGTTGTGTTGTGTCAGATGGCCAGGGTTTCTGTGCCGCTGCAGCAAAATAACCGTCCCGCCCCCTCCCTCAAAGCTTCGTTATTTAATTACCGCTCCTTTCTCGTGCCTCCTCTTTCGCCACCGTGTCTTGTTTCCAGCCGTCCCTCCCCCTTGGCTGAGAGTATTACCGGCTTTAAGGACTGCCCTGTCCTCGCCTGGAGTGGGTCGCCTTGGTCCTCTTGTTCCCCGTCCGACGCTCGCTTTACTGACCTTAAGGTCGCACGTTTACCTCCTCCTCGAACTCTTCATATGTTTTGTACTCTCTCTCTCTCTCTCTCTCTCTCTCTCTCTCTCTCTCTCTCTCTCTCTCTCTCTCTCTCTCTCTCTCTCTTTCTTTCATCACCGCGCCCGACGGGGTGTCGGGAGTCCACCACACTCCACCACACGGTGTAATTACCGGGCCTTTTGTGCCTATAACCCCACTCATCACGGCCCATCCCGACACGGGTTGATGCGTATGACATTAGTGGGGTCATAACTGTGCGCCTCAAGTGACCGTGTGTTGTGTCGCCATTTCGGGGCAAAAATGGCGTCTCTCTCTCTCTCTCTCTCTCTCTCTCTCTCTCTCTCTCTCTCTCTCTCTCTCTCTCTCTCTCATACACGTCTGCGCTCCTGGAAAGTCGTGCTCGTCGGCGTTGGCAAGTCGTGCGTCGTCCCGTTTATACCGGCCGGCGCTGTCACGTTTGTACGGTGCACAGTGTTCGTTCTCCGTGATTGAGACGCATCCCGTCTTTGCCTTGTGCCACCTCAACGGTAGTCCAGCCACGTTGATATCTTTTTATATCTTTTTTTTTTCCAGCTTTAGTCTCTCCTCTTTTTAAGATTCTTGTCTTCTGACGTTCGTAATCTCACGTCTTCACCAGCCTCCACACACACACCTGTGTCTCACTTCACCTACCAATGTTCTCTTCCTCAGCGTCACTCACACTTGCCTCTTTTATCTTTTCTTGCCACAATTTTGGCCGTCCGTATGGAACCTTGTGTGGGTGGGGAGGTATCCTGCGCTCCTGGTGGGTGGTGTTGTGGCCTCTTACCTCCGTTGCCGGATTTGCTATTTGTTCTTTGTGCCACAAGAGCGGCGAGTCTATTATTGTTGTACACTTCTGCCCATCTCGTGAAGATTTACATCCTACCGTTGCGGGCGGCGGAGGCTGGGAGCCGAAGCGGGCCGCCTTGGCGGCTGGGTGGCTGTGCCCGCCTCGCGGTCGTCGGCTCCTAAACATTTCGTCCTGGCTCCCTCAGCGCCCGGTGCCAGCGCTTCCAGTCTCCAGCTTGGTTGGGTGAGGAAGCATTTAGTCAGCTTCCAGTCGCGTGGGCGTGAGCTTGCAAGTGGCCTTAAGCCCGGCCAGCGTGTTCTAGTAGGTGACCATCGAGTGACCATCAAGTGGGACGTTGTGTTGCCTCTGGAAAGAAGCCGGCGGACTACGGTTCTCGAGTTCCCCGGTGCATGGAGCCGCGGGAAGGGCCAGAGGGCAGGCAGGCAGGAGTGGTGGGTGGATGTCGAGGGGCCAGAGGCGCCGCTCTGACGCTGGTTGTCGCCGACTGGCTCGATATCTTTCCTAACTGCTGCTGCTGCCGCCGCTGTGCTGCTGCTGTGCCCTTTTGGTGCTGAGGAGCCACTGCTGCTGCCACTGCTTCTGGTGCGGTATGAGTGCTGCTGCTCCAGCTGTTTGTGCTTCCACTGACGAGGCTTGTGCTACCAAGTGCTACTTGTGCTGCTGGGGGCCCCTGTTGAGTGTTACTGCTCCCGATGGAGTTTGGTGCCCAGCTGTTGGAGTGCCGTTTCCGATGCTGACCCGCTGTTGGAGTGCTGTTTCCGATGCTGACCCGCTGTTGGAGTGCTGCTGCCGAGGCTGACCTGCTGTTGGAGTGCTGTTTCCGATGCTGACCTGCTGTTGGAGTGCTGTCTCCGATGCTGACCTGCTGTTGGAGTGCTGTCTCCGATGCTGACCCGCTTCTTGAGTGCTGTTTCAGCCCTGGCTCTACTGTGGACGAAACACTGTCGATGGTTCCGTTTTTCATAACGGTGCTGCCACTGACGTCGTATTACCTTATTTCCCGTCACATCTCATGCGACGGACGCATCTTTGCGTCAGGCAGGCGTCGTAGCAAGCTGCTTTTGCGTCGCTGCTGTCGTAGTGCTTGTGGTGCTGCCTGAGGCCTTTGGACAAGACCACATTGTGATACTCTCTGGTCGGTCGGCTGACGACGCTGCTGGTGTGTGTGTAGTGTGACGGCCATGGACGCTCGCGTATGTGTGTGTGTGTGTGCTGAGGACACCATTTGTGTGGTGTGTGATGGTTAAGGACACGAGTGTATTTCTGTGATGGCTGAGGACACCAGGGTGTGACCTGATGGCTGAGGACACCATTGTGTAATCTGATGGCTGAGGACACCAGGGTGTGATCTGATGGCTGAGGACACCAGGGTGTGATCTGATGGCTGAGGACACCAGGGTGTGATCTGATGGCTGAGGACATCAGTGTGCTCTGATGGCTGAGGACATCAGTGTGTGATCTAATTGACACCAGTGTGTAATTTGTTGGCTGAGGACACCAGTGTGTGATCTGATGGCTAAGGACACCCGTGTTCTATTGTGGCTGAGGACGCCAGTGGACGAGGTCGCTTTTGTATTCATACGGTCGAGTACTCCAGTGTGTCATGGATGCTGAGGACACATTGCACAGTGATGGTTGAGAACACCAGTGTATGTATTTTGATGGCTGAGGACACCAGTGAATGTATTGTGATGGCTGAGGACGCCAGTGAATGTATTGTGATGGCTGAAGACCAGGGTATTTAGTGTGATGGCTGAGAACACCAAAGTTTATATTGTAATGGCTGAGGAAGCCAGTGTGTGTGTACTGTGACAGCTAACACTAGTCCTGTAGTGGCTGAGGACATCATTGTTTGTACTGTGATGACTGAGGACGCCAGTGTAAGAGCTGTGAAGACTGAGGAAAATTAAATGTGTGTCATGTGATGATTTACGGACACTCGTGATTGTACTGCGACGGGCTGAGGACAACGATGTTCATCGTAGAATAGCTGAAGACACTTACGTGCTGTGATGGCTGAGGACACCGTGGTGTGTACTGTGATGGCTGAGGACACCGTGGTATGTACTGTGATGGCTGAGGACACCGTGGTATGTACTGTGATGGCTGAGGACACCGTGGTATGTACTGTGATGGCTGAGGACACCGTGGTATGTACTGTGATGGCTGAGGACACCGTGGTATGTACTGTGATGGCTGAGGACACCGTGGTATGTACTGTGATGGCTGAGGACACCGTGGTATGTACTGTGATGGCTGAGGGCACCGTGGTATGTACTGTGATGGCTGAGGACACCGTGGTATGTACTGTGATGGCTGAGGGCACCGTGGTATGTACTGTGATGGCTGAGGACACCGTGGTATGTACTGTGATGGCTGAGGACACCGTGGTATGTACTGTGATGGCTGAGGACACCGTGGTATGTACTGTGATGGCTGAGGACACCGTGGTATGTACTGTGATGGCTGAGGACACCGTGGTATGTACTGTGATGGCTGAGGACACCGTGGTATGTACTGTGATGGCTGAGGACACCGTGGTATGTACTTGATGGCTGAGGACACCGTGGTATATACTGTGACAGCTGAGGACACCGGGTCAAGCCAGGCGGAGGGAGGCTAAAAATGCGTCGTATCTGTCATTAAGGAACGTCTATCGCGGCTCTCCCGCCTCGCCTCACCTCACCTCCTCCTCACCCACACTCGGCATAATCACTCCTCATCCAGTAGACCCCCACACACTCATCATCTGTCCTCACGGAACCGTGAGTTAGGGCGTGTACCAGACCCCGCCTCCGTCTTTGTGTGTGTGTGTGTGTGTGTGTGTCTACATGGGTATAATGACATGGTACATTCATGGAAGGGGTAGGAGATGAGGGCAACACGAGTGTAAAACACTCTCCGCGTAAACACAAACAGTAATGACACACATACACACACACACACACACACACACACACACACACACACACACACACACACACACACACACACACACACACACACAGCTCACACACTGCTTACATAGGGCACCACAGAACGAGCGGAACCAGCCAGCTAGGCGGAGGTCGATTTTTTTTTTTTACCTATTTTTTGATATATTTGACTATTAACTACTACTACTGCTGCTTGTAATTGATAATGATAATAGTTATGATCATTATTATTGAATCGGTTCATTGAACGAACTGCTGCCAGTTGCCAGGGGCATGATCACAGTAGTAGGTAGTGTGTGGGGAAGCAGGTGGCTGAATGGGTGGTTAAGTAGACAGGGTGTATATATACGCACACAGACACTTAGGGTGGTTCTCCTCCACCTTGGAGCCCAGTACCGGGCCTTGGCGGGGGGAAGGAGGAGGAGGAGGAGAGTCTGAAAGGCTGTGTGGAGGAGGAGGGGGACTTACTTAAGCCCCAGTGTGGTGATGATGACCTACTTATGGCTGGCCTGAGGCTGAGAGAACTATGGACCGGTGGTGGAGGAAGTAGATCGATAGGGGGTCTATGGGGGTCCTGGGAGTCCGCGGCCAACACGACGTCGTTCTATAGGATCTGTGTGATGCTAGAAGACCCGTCTTGTGTACCTGACTGACTACACCCCCAAGGACCAAGTAGTGCTGGAAGGCAGGGGGTCGGGTCGTGTCTTTAAGGCAAACGCGTAGCGCTCACCGCCAATGGACGGGGGTGTAGTCTGGCGAACGGATCGGGTGAACGGTTTGCTCCGGGTAGCAGACGGCGCGTGGGGATGGTTTATAAAGTGCCGGTGAGAGCGGTTCATGTTGGTTGTGTGTACGTGTGTCTCTTGCTGATGTGTGTGTGTGTGTGTGTGAGAGAGAGAGAGAGAGAGAGAGAGAGAGAGAGAGAGAGAGTCACTCACTCACCTGATGCGAACATTAATCATGCCTAGTACGTCCTCAAGACGGTCCTTGATGCTCCGTGGTCGGTGGGTGGGTTGGGTTGGGTTGGGAGGAGGCGGAGGTGTAGAGTTGAGGGGGAGAGACACACGTTGTGCTGGAGGTCGGGGAGAGAGGAGAGGTGTGGCTGGCAGACACGGGGTTGCACGAGAGGTGTGGTTGGAGGCATGAGGTGGAGTGTTGGTAAGGGGTGGAGGAGTGGTATGGCTGGAGACATGAGGTGGAGTATTGGTTAGGAGTGGAGGAGTGGTATGGCTGGAGACATGAGGTGGAGTGTTGGTAGGGGGTGGAGGAGAGGTGTGGCTGGAGACGCGAGGTGGAGTGTTGGTGAGGATGGAAGAGAAGTTTGGTTGGAGACGGGAGATGGATGGTTGGTGGAGTGAAAGCACGTTATGGTTGGAATCACTAGAGCAGGGAGGCGCAGCCCATCATGTCCCCTAGCCGCATGCGGCCAGGAATATTATACATGCGGCAGGCAGAACTCCACCCATGGTATGTGCGTCCGGCAGGCTTGAGAAGGTGGCAAGATTTGGACATTGCACTGTGGATTTAAGAGCATGCAGGGGTACGTGAAGGAGAGGAGGACGTCTCGGTAGAAGAGCGAGTGATGTTGAAACAATTAAATTATCATGGTTGACGGGTCTATAGTTTTTTTTATCCCCTCCTCCTCACTTGACTGATGCGTTTGTGGCGGAGCCACACTCATCCTACGCATGGCCTGCCGACTCCCTCATTCCAGTTGAATCGAAAATTGAATGTCAGTTTAATCACTAGCAGGGTAAGGTTAGCCTCCCGCGCGCGAATGGCTTAGGTTTTTTTTTTTTTTATACATCGCATGTGATGAGTAAATATACACGTAAGATGCTATGCAGTAAGGGCACAGTTATCGCGTGTGGCAAGTGCGGCGGACCACACATTACTTGCTGGTGAAGTGGTCGACCACGGGTTATATAGGTTGCGGACGATCCCCCCCAGCACTTGAGGTAGGTGTTTGGTGATGATAAGTGTGGAAGGGGCTTGTGGGTGGAGGAGACAGCGGAGCGCCGGGCTGGAGAGGGAGTGTGAAGCGAAATTTATAAAAAAAAAACCAAGTCTCTCGACATCACTAACTCGGGGCGTCTGAAACCCTCCTCCCTTCATCTCTCTGTCTCTCTCTCTCTCCCTCTCCCCATCACTCGCACTGCGGCTGTCAGCGGCGACGGGCGGTGGTGGTAATGGAGACGACCTACTGAGGAAGGGAAGGGTGAGGAAGTGCTTGTGCGGGGGTAGTGAGCGTGGGGTGAGTTGAGAGGTTGAGTGACGCCCCCAGAGAGCCGGGGTGCTAGCTGGGAGAGGTTCGGGTGTGGGATCAGGCTGGGCAGGCACGTCTGTATTATATATATAGGAGGGGCAGTGGTCTCTGGGGTTACGGTGTTGACAGCTGTTCCTCCCGGTGGTGCTGGTGATGACGGAGCTGCGTCAGTGCAGGTCGTCTAGGGCGATAGTGGTTGTCGTATTGGCTGTAGGTGGGTCAGGGGGTCTTGGTTAGCGATGTGGGAGTGGTGCAGGTGACGATGTGTCGCGCGAGGGACACATGGGCACGACACTCCTCCTCCCGCCCAATCCTATCGCTGGGACAGCTTTGTGTGAGCGGGGAGAGGCAGATGGTGGACGACACACCTCCCTCCTCTCCCAGACGTCGCCCTACAAGGTTCACTGTGTGAGAATCATGTCGTTAGGGGCTCTCAAGGGGATGGGAGGAGCAGATCATCAGCTTACTGTGGATATCCCCCTGGTGGGCCGGGACGCCGCGGTGTTCACACTCCCAACACTGTGTTGCCTGCTGTCTGGCACTCCATGGGTGTGGTGTTGCTGGGTTGTGCATTGCGGCCACACTTGAGGACGACGACCCAGCAGCTGGAGACAGGGGTAGGGGGGTCTTCGCCTGGTCCGTGAGCGTAGTGTTGCGGGGTCAGTGGGTCACTTGAGGACAACCCAGCAGCTGGAGACAGGGGTAGGGGTCTTCGCCTGGTCCGTGAGCGTAGTGTTGCTGGGTCAGTGGGTCACTTGAGGACTACCCAGCAGCTGGAGACTGGTCTTCGCCTGGTCCGTGAGCGTAGTAGTGTTGCTGGGTCAATGGGTCACTTGAGGACGACCCAGCAGCTGGAGACTGGTCTTCGCCTGGTCCGTGAGCGTAGTAGTGTTGCTGGGTCAGTGGGTCACTTGAGGACGACCCAGCAGCTGGAGACTGGTGTAGGGGAGAGGGTGTCTTCGCCTGGTCCGTGAGCGTAGTGTTGCTGGGTCAGTGGGTCACTTGAGGACGACCCAGCAGCTGGAGACTGGTCTTCGCCTGGTCCGTGAGCGTAGTAGTGTTGCTGGGTCAGTGGGTCACTTGAGGACGACCCAGCAGCTGGAGACTGGTCTTCGCCTGGTCCTTGAGCGTAGTAGTGTTGCTGGGTCAGTGGGTCACTTGAGGACGACCCAGCAGCTGGAGACTGGTCTTCGCCTGGTCCTTGAGCGTAGTAGTGTTGCTGGGTCAGTGGGTCACTTGAGGACGACCCAGCAGCTGGAGACTGGTCTTCGCCTGGTCCGTGAGCGTAGTAGTGTTGCTGGGTCAGTGGGTCACTTGAGGACGACCCAGCAGCTGGAGACTGGTCTTCGCCTGGTCCGTGAGCGTAGTAGTGTTGCTGGGTCAGTGGGTCACTTGAGGACGACCCAGCCCCTGCAAGTATAAAAGCAATTAGTGAACTTCCGTCTTGATTTCTTTTGCCATGGTTTTATTGTCCCATTGTTGTTATTGTTGCTAAGGAGACGATATTCCCCAAGGTAAACAATGTATTTATGATCTTTGGATATTTGTGATGGGTTTATGATGTTAAAATGTGTTTGGGATCTTTGGATATTTGTGATAGGTTTATGATGTTGAAATGTATATATTTGAATATTTGTGATGGGTTTATGGTGTTAAAATGTATATAGGATCTTTGGATGTTTGTGATGGGTTTATCGTGTTAAAATGTGTTTGGGCTCTTTGGATATTTGTGATGGGTTTATGATGTTGAAATGTATATATTTGAATATTTGTGATGGGTTTATCGTGTTAAAATGTGTTTGGGATCTTTGGATATTTGTGATAGGTTTATGATGTGAAAATGTGTTTGGGATCTTTGGATATTTGTGATGGGTTTATGATGTTTAAATGTGTTTGAGCTCTTTGGATATTTGTGATGGGCTTATGATGTTAAAATGTGTTTGGGATCTTTGGATATTTGTGATGGGTTTATGATGTTGAAATGTATATATTTGAATATTTGTGATGGGTTTATCGTGTTAAAATGTGTTTGGGCTCTTTGGATATTTGTGATAGGTTTATGATGTGAAAATGTGTTTGGGATCTTTGGATATTTGTGATGGGTTTATGATGTGAAAATGTGTTTGGGATCTTTGGATATTTGTGATGGGTTTATGATGTGAAAATGTGTTTGGGATCTTTGGATATTTGTGATGGGTTTATGATGTGAAAATGTGTTTGGGATCTTTGGATATTTGTGATGGGTTTCAGATGTTTAAATGTGTTTGAGCTCTTTGGATATTTGTGATTGGTTTGCTCTTTGGATATTTGTGATTGGTTTCTGATGTTTAAATGTGTTTGGGATCTTTGGATATTTGTGATGGGTTTCAGATGTTTAAATGTGTTTGAGCTCTTTGGATATTTGTGATTGGTTTGCTCTTTGGATATTTGTGATTGGTTTCTGATGTTTAAATGTGTTTGGGATCTTTGGATATTTGTGATGGGTTTATGATGTTAAAATGTGTTTGGAACATAAGAGGCAGAATGGGAAACCAGTGCGGCTACTTTCATTTGACTTTAATGTCAATAACTAAAGTGTATGATATTGAATGAATGGTTTTTCCTAACGCCTTGTAAACGTAAAAAAAATTATAATGAAATATATCTGTAAATATATATGTTAGGAAAAAGCTGTTGTATGACTCTGTATTCATTTTTTTTATATTGTAAACGAACGATTTATTTTTATGAGTAGGAACAGAGGTTGTATAGGTTTATAAATAGAGATTGTATAGGTTTATATACAGAAGAACCGACATTTCTAAAGCCGATGCCAACTTTATCAAAGAATTTTTATTTTCTTTTTTTACAGTACTTCGATCCATTTCGTTTTAAATGTGTGAGAATGGCCAGAAGGCTGTTGGCAAAATGGGAGACCCCAGGATTACTCTCGTGGCTTCTTGCAACTTCGTAACTCCGAAGAGAACATAAAGACAACGACAAAGTTTAGATCTAAGGTCAACAGGGATGGGTGTGTGTGTGTGTGTGTGAGAGAGAGGCGGTACACTCCCTCCAGGGGAGCTAGGTGAACTGGGCGGGCCGTGCTGGCGGTGTGGTCGAGGCCTGGGGAACTGTGGTCAGCACTGGTGAGGTGGCCAGGCTCGGTGACCTGGTCAGCACTGGCAAGGGTGACCTGGTGTGGTGACCCGTGGTGGTTACTGGGGAGGTTGTCACACGGCAGAGCATGGGGGCACAAGGCAGACCTAATGTATCACAGGTGGTGGAGGGCTGGGGGCTTACGGTGAGGTGGAGGGAGGGCGGCGCCGGGCGGCCTGCTGACAGACAGGCAGGTATCATCTGTCGCAGGTGGCAACAGCAGTGCCTGTAAGGCAGCTTTAAGGAGAGTCAGTTATCGGGCCGTCCACAGCCACGGACTGGCCTGGCCAGCTCGCCAGAGAGAGAGAGAGAGAGAGAGAGAGAGAGAGAGAGAGAGAGAGAGAGAGAGAGAGAGGAGGGTTAGGCCTGTGGATCCACGCCTTGTGTTGGGCCTCGGAAGAGTTTGTACTGCTGGGAGTTTTCCAGAATACTTCACTCGGTAAGGAAAAAAGTGTGTCATCTCTCCTCCGAGGGTGTCAGGACGGGAGTAGATTGCCTCAGCTGAGAGGTCAGGCACCAGCGCCATTCCTCAGCACACACACACACACACACACACACACACACACACACAGCATAGCACCCACAAGGCCGTGCGCCGCTGCCAGAAGCTAATATGTTTATGGCCGTAAGATGCCGGGGGACCGGGTCGAGGCATAATCCTATGAGCAGTGTTTTCGCCCCAAGGGGAAGGCGGCTGCGTCTGTGTTTCTGTCAAGCTGGGCAGCACACTCTGGTTTTAGCGTCTGGACGGTAGAGGCGACGCGACCTACACGATACGAACAAGGAGGGATGGGAGTGGGGGGGGGGAAATTGACTCGCCCATAACACCAGTGTTTTCATGCTCGCCTCCACTTGCATCTGGTCGCGGGGAATGAGGAGTTAGAGCCACGTCTACGGACAGGTTCTTCAGAACTGCCATGCCTCCGGAGAACTTCGTCTTCCTCCTCCTCCTCCTCTCCGTTGTCTTAAGTGGGAGATCACACAGGTGGCCGAGTGTGGCCTTATATTAGCTTCTGTGTAACCAGCGCATTTGTTTATGGCCCCTGGGCGAGCGAGGCATTACAGCCGCTGCACACACTGCAGTATCTCGGCAGCCTCGCCTCTCTTGTGCGGAGAGGGGGGTTTTGCCGGCGGCCTTGGGCCTCACTGGGAAGTTATGCACTGCAGGAAGCCAGGCGCAGAGAAAGCGTTCTACAAGTTTTGACTGTGTTGTGCCTCCTGAGCCAAAAATGAAAATGGTCACCACTATGAGGTTAGTGTTGAGATGCCAGGCGCGGGTGAGGGGTGTTGATAAACCTCTTCTCTTGATCTTTTTTTTGTATTTGCAGCAGGAACGGCATATTTCATTGCTCCTGCAGGCGGTGGCGCAGAAGGGGTTACAGTATTGCACAAAGTGGTCCAGGAACTGGGGACCTCAGTGATTGAAATACATTGTAGGTCACATTGGCGAGGGAGTGTTAGCGTTGTTTGGGCAACTTCCCTGAGACGTGTGTGTGTGTGTGTGTGTAGTTGGATCGGACGTTCCTGTGAGTGGATGTGGCGGCAATGTGATTAGCGGCGAGTCCCGTAGCACAACACACACTTGGGCTCCGGTGTGGCCGGGGCGTGACCCAGTTCCTGGGTTGTGGACTGTTGATGGCCAATCCAGTGTGTGTGTGTGTGTGTGTGTGTGTGTGTGTGTGTTGAGACGGGCCATGCTACACATGATGCAGCTACGGGGGGGGGGTTCGAACCTTTGTCTTTCCCCTCACAAACCAGCTGTATGGTGAGGATCCTTCCTGAGGAGCTGGACACCTGACGGGGACCACCTCCCGGATACCGTCCACATGATGGAAGACACACACCGTGACGGGGAGGAGGAGGAAGAGGAAGAGACATGGTGGTGGTAGCGTGTCCCTTTGTCCGCACCTCCTTGGTCGGGTCTGTGTAGACATTATTACTACGCTGGTGACCCGGGCTAGGGCATAAACACACACATACACACACTTGCGTAATGCGTCAGTCTCAGCTCTCGTGGTCCTCGCTTAGAATACGGGAACACCCCATCACTGACGTGGGAAAAGGAACTGACGACGTTGAAATCGAGGTGGGTAAAGAGCTCATTGAGAGAGCCAGACAAAGATCGTCTTTTAGTCAGGCCTCGATATATTAGTGTCGAGTTCAGGAGCGCGCGGGTCTCAAGTTCTTAGTGGTGTGTGTGTGTGTGTGTGTGTGTGTGTGTGTGTGTGTGTGTGTGTGTGTGCGTGTAGTTGGACAGAGCTGCGTCAGCCGTCCCCTTAGTGCGTCAGACGTGGTGTGAATCACGCCGTGTATATATATATATAGCCGTTATATATAGCGTAGGATATGACTGTCAGCAACAGAACTTCTTCGCGACGTCCCGGTCACGGTGAATTCCGGCACCGTCATGTTGTTGACGAGGCAGGCAGGTGCCCGTGGCACCATATGACCTCGACGCTCGAGGAGGGAGGGAGGGAGAGCTCTCTTGACACTTAGGGTAGGGGACGGAGTCATATCTTGTTATTAATATCCCTCATCGTCGTCCACGCGACGCGCGCGCAGACTCAGATGTCGCGAATCGCATCGCTCGGGGGGGCTTGCACTCCCAGGTCGGCCGGCCGCTGAGTTAACTTAATCAGGAGGTTGGGCAATGATGCGCATGGGTTCTGTTGATGAGTTGAGTGCGTCATCCCGTCAGGGAGTTGTGCTTGTGTTTGGGGTTTTTCGTCGCGTCGGCCGGGGTTCGTGGTTGTGGTTTCCAGGGGTTTTCTTCGCGTCGGCCGGGGTTGGGTGTGGTTTCCAGGGGTTTTCTTCGCGTCGACCGGGGTTGGTTGTGGTTTCCAGGGGTTTTCTTCGCGTCGGCTGGGGGTTGGTTGTGGTTTCCAGGGGTTTTCTTCGCGTCGGCTGGGGGTTGGTTGTGGTTTCCAGGGGTTTTCTTCGCGTCGGCTGGGGGTTGGTGGTTGTGGTTTCCAGGGGTTTTCTTCGCGTCGGCTGGGGTCGGTTGTGGTTTCCAGGGGTTTTCTTCGCGTCGGCCGGGGTCGGTTGTGGTTTCCAGGGGTTTTCTTCGCGTTGGCCGGGGTTGGTTGTGGTTTCCAGGGTTTTCTTTGCGTCGGCTGGGGGTTGGTTGTGGTATCCAGGGGTTTTCTTCGCGTCGGCTGGGGGTTGGTTGTGGTATCCAGGGGTTTTCTTCGCGTCGGCTGGGGGTCGGTTGTGGTTTCCAGGGGTTTTCTTCGCGTCGGCTGGGGTTGGTTGTGGTTTCCAGGGGTTTTCTTCGCGTCGGCTGGGGGTCGGTGGTTGTGGTTTCCAGGGGTTTTCTTCGCGTCGGCCGGGGTTGGTGGTTGTGGTTTCCAGGGGTTTTCTTCGCGTCGGCCGGGGTTGGTGGTTGTGGTTTCCAGGGGTTTTCTTCGCGTCGGCCGGGGGTTGGATGTGGTTTCCAGGGGTTTTCTTCGCGTCGGCTGGGGTCGGTTGTGGTTTCCAGGGGTTTTCTTCGCGTCGACCGGGGTTTGGTGGTTGTGGTTTCCAAGGGTTGGTTGGTTACGGCGAGGTAAACCTGCGGGCGGGCCAGCCTCTTCGTGGCTCGTTGTCTGTCCAAGTGTTGGTTGCTTGGGTGCCGGCCGCCGCCACGCGAACCGAACCCCGTGGTGAGGGTCGTGTGTCGCATGACCCACAGAGTTGGTCATTACGATCATAGGGGGTGGGGGGGATCTGTGCGTCGTGTGGGTGAAAAAGCTTCAGCCATGTTGGAAACTGGTCGAGCAAAGGTGTCCGGTAGAAGTGGTGGAGGTTCGTCATTTGGACATTCTGATGTCTCCCGTGGCTAAGGTGAGCCAGTTCGTTGAACACTTTGAGACTTCTCCTGCACCAGGAGGTGGTCCACTGACGCTAAGGTGTGTGTGTGTGTGTGTTGTGTGTGTGTGTGTGTGTGTGTGTGTGTGTGTGTGTGTCGCCCCCTTGCGGCCACTGTGAACCTGGTCGTGAAGGATACCCCCACATATGGACCGGTCAGCCTTGATATAGCCACCCGTCGAGACATTACTTCCTCTTGTGTTAACATTTGAGAGAAACGCGCGCAGCACACTGCGGAGGCTGCTGTCTGTACCTGCGGCCCGGCCACGCCGTGTCACACATACCACGCAGTTCTTAATGGTGGTCATTATTTATTATTTTTTACGTTAGCCGAGACGGCACGGGCAAAATCAAGGCCTCCCCATGAATGCGCGCGCTCTCTCTCTCTCTCTCTCTCTCTCTCTCTCTCTCTCTCTCTCTCTCTCTCTCTCTCTCTCTCTCTCTCTCTCTCTCCACACACACACACCTTAGCCAGGTACCCATTTTACCGACCCTCTAGGGTTGGATGAACAGCTGCGTTGACTGTGGGCCGACTGCTGTAACCAGGATTCGCACCTATGCCCCGACCCTGGGCGGCCCGTGAATGCGTCACGGCCTGGAACGCGAACCGCCACACCACATGTAGTACTTGTTGCTCAAACTTGCATACCCGCTCTCTGTGTACCGCTTTGACCCTGCATAATCCTGAGACGCTGCGGAGAGGGGAGGGCGCGCTCCTTCCTCTGACAACCTGCCGTCCTCACCGTGGGCAGCCTGCAAGCTGGCTGGCTGGCTGGCTGGCTGGAGCACAGCGTCCGTAATGCGTGGTAGGAGCGGCGAGGAGGGAGAATGCCAGGAGAGTGTGAGTGCGTGTAATGATGCACCGGAGGCCGATCCTTCCTTGTCTCCGGTCCCTGTGTTGTGATGCTGTATTATGAGACTGCTGCTCTGTTGTGAGACTACCGCTGTGTTGTGAGACTACCGCAGTGTTGTCAGACTACCGCTGTGTTGTCAGACTACCGCTGTGTTGTGAGACTACCGCGGTGTTGTGAGACTGCTGCTCTGTTGTGAGACTGCTGCTCTGTTGTGAGACTGCTGCTCTGTTGTGAGACTACCGCTGTGTTGTGAGACTACCGCGGTGTTGTGAGACTACCGCTGTGTTGTGAGACTACCGCTTTGTTGTGAGAGTACGGCTGTGTTGTGAGACTACCGCTTTGTTGTGAGACTACGGCTGTGTTGTGAGACTACCGCTGTGTTGTGAGACTACCGCTGTGTTGTGAGACTACCGCTTTGTTGTGAGACTACGGCTGTGTTGTGAGACTACCGCTTTGTTGTGAGACTACGGCTGTGTTGTGAGACTACCGCTTTGTTGTGAGACTATCGCTGTGTTGAGACTACGGCTGTGTTGTGAGACTACGGCTGTGTTGAGACTACTGCTGTGTTGTGAGACTACCGCTGTGTTGTGAGACTACTGCTGTGTTGTGAGACTACCGCTCTGTTGTGAGACTACCGCTGTGTTGTGAGACTACCGCTGTGTTTTGAGACTACCGCTGTGCTGAGACTACGGCTGTGTTGTGAGACTACCGCGGTGTTGTGAGACTACCGCTGTGTTGTGAGACTACCGCTGTGTTGTGAGACTACCGCTGTGTTGTGAGACTACCGCTGTGTTGTGAGACTACCCCTGTGTTGTGAGACTACTGCTGTGTTGTGAGACTACCGCTGTGTTGTGAGACTACCGCTGTGTTGTGAGACTACCGCTGTGTTGTGAGACTACCGCTGTGTTGTGAGACTACCGCTTTGTTGTGAGACTACCGCTGTGTTGTGAGACTACCGCTGTGTTGTCGTATGTTGTATATTGCATGCTCACTGACTGAGGAAGGTCTGCACACTGGCAGGAATACTGGACGGGCTGTGTGTGTGTGTGTGTGTGTGTGTGTGTGTGTGTGCGTGCGCGCGCGCTCCAATAACTTCATACAGTTTACGTGATTAACATCTCCAGATGGTGGTAAAGACGCCCGCCCCCCGTAGCTTATCGTGTTCATCCAGCGGCGATAACATATCGTAGTCTACCGTCTTGAGGGGATCAGGCCATATGGCAGCTCTAATCACGGGGGGGGACTTGCCTATCCACCCAGCCACGGGGGG
Source organism: Panulirus ornatus (assembly GCF_036320965.1). Taxonomy (NCBI): domain Eukaryota; kingdom Metazoa; phylum Arthropoda; class Malacostraca; order Decapoda; family Palinuridae; genus Panulirus; species Panulirus ornatus. Next base: position 8,278,402 of record NC_092270.1, read on the forward strand.
ACTTGCCTATCTACCCAGCCACGGGGGGACTTGCCTATCCACCCAGCCACGGGGGGGACTTGCCTATCCACTCAGCCACGGGGGGACTTGCCTATCCACCCAGCCACGGGGGGACTTGCCTATCCACCCAGCCACGGGGGGACTTGCCTATCCACCCAGCCACTGGGGGGACTTGCCTATCCACCCAACCACTGGGGGGACTTGCCTATCCACCCAGCCACGGGGGGGACTTGCCTATCCACCCAACCACTGGGGGGACTTGCCCATCCACCCAGCCAGTGGGGGGACTTGCCCATCCACCCAGCCAGTGGGGGGACTTGCCCATCCACCCAGCCAGTGGGGGGACTTGCCTATCCACCCAGCCAGTGGGGGGACTTGCCTATCCACCCAGACACGGGGGGACTTGCCTATCCACCCAGCCACGGGGGGGACTTGCCTATCCACCCAGCCACGGGGGGGACTTGCCTATCCACCCAGCCACGGGGGGACTTGCCTATCCACCCAGCCACGGGGGGGACTTGCCTATCCACCCAGCCACGGGGGGACTTGCCTATCCACCCAGCCACGGGGGGACTTGCCTATCCACCCAGCCACGGGGGGACTTGCCTATCCACCCAGCCACGGGGGGACTTGCCTATCCACCCAGCCACGGGGGGACTTGCCTATCCACCCAGCCACGGGGGGACTTGCCTATCCACCCAGCCACGGGGGGACTTGCCTATCCACCCAGCCACGGGGGGACTTGCCTATCCACCCAGCCACGGGGGGACTTGCCTATCCACTCAGCCACGGGGGGGACTTGCCTATCCACCCAGCCACGGGGGGGACTTGCCTATCCACCCAGCCACGGGGGGGACTTGCCTATCCACCCAGCCACGGGGGGACTTGCCTATCCACCCAACCACAGCGGACTTGCCTATCCACCCAGCCACGGGGGGACTTGCCTATCCACCCAGCCACGGGGGGACTTGCCTATCCACCCAGCCACGGGGGGACTTGCCTATCCACCCAGCCACGGGGGGGACTTGCCTATCCACTCAGCCACGGGGGGGACTTGCCTATCCACCCAGCCACGGGGGGACTTGCCTATCCACCCAGCCACGGGGGGACTTGCCTATCCACTCAGCCACGGGGGGGACTTGCCTATCCACTCAGCCACGGGGGGACTTGCCTATCCACCCAGCCACGGGGGGGGACTTGCCTATCCACCCAGCCTCGTGTTCATTTCTCGTTGTACGTTCAGTCTATATTGGCTGCCTTGGTGCAGGGGGGTTTAAGCCTTGCGACCCACGAGACTCACGGGGCCCAGCAGGTTCGAGTCCTGGACGGGCCAGCGGGCTCACAGCAGCAAAAGAAAAAACCCACTTTCGTGTCTTCCCTTGTACGGTTGGTTGATAAGTGGGTACTGTATATATACACACACACACACAAGCGCGCACGATATATTAAGGAACGGGACTTCTTTTAAGTAAAAAATAAAAAAAATTCCCCGTAATACTTACGTAAGTAGACACTTTTAAGCCCTGAAAGGCTGTCGGATTTTCCCCCCTCCTTCTCGTTTGTCTTTAACGAAATATAATATGTTGGGTCGATGGGCCGGCATTGTGTGTGAGGGGGGATGATGATGGCCGTGCCGCGCCTGGCCCCGGCCGGAGAGAGAGAGAGAGAGTGACAGTTTTAGTGGCCATTTACTGCCTCGACCTGAGGTGGGGCAAGCCATCCTACCCGTGCAGCGGCCCCCTCTATAAATATCAATTAACACCGAGGATGGATTTATTATTGTGGCGCGGGAGCGTAATAGTCATCCACCTTAATGAGAGATTAGTCATTCCTCTTTCCCCCCCCCCCCCCCCCATTGCTCTGCCTCGCGTTTGGAAGTAGGTTGTGACTATGGTCGGGTTCGACGGTGCTTATCATACGGCAGTGTGTGTGTGGTGACTGCTCGTGTGCTCGTGCCCGCTCTTAGGAGGTGTGTGGAGGGTGGCGAGGCCTGTGTGTGTGTGTGTGTGTGTGTGGAGGGTGGCGAGGCCTGTGTGTGTGTGTGTGTGTGGAGGGTGGCGAGGCCTGTGTGTGTGTGTGTGGAGGGTGGCAAGGCCTGTGTGTGTGTGTGTGGAGGGTGGCGAGGCCTGTGTGTGTGTGTGTGTGGAGGGTGGCGAGGCCTGTGTGTGTGTGGAGGGTGGCGAGGCCTGTGTGTGTGTGTGTGGAGGGTGGCAAGGCCTGTGTGTGTGTGTGTGGAGGGTGGCGAGGCCTGTGTGTGTGTGTGTGTGGAGGGTGGCGAGGCCTGTGTGTGTGTGTGTGTGGAGGGTGGCAAGGCCTGTGTGTGTGTGTGTGTGGAGGGTGGCGAGGCCTGTGTGTGTGTGTGTGGAGGGTGGCGAGGCCTGTGTGTGTGTGTGTGGAGGGTGGCAAGGCCTGTGTGTGTGTGTGTGTGGAGGGTGGCGAGGCCTGTGTGTGTGTGTGTGTGTGTGTGTGTGTGTGTGTGTGTGTGTGTGTGGTTGGGGAGGTGTCGACGGTGTGGGGGAGGGGGGGGGGGGTTGTGGACTGCCTTCGTCCTCTTGGCTATATGGGGTCCAGCTACAGTGTTGGATCTGGGCGACAACACACGCCTCCATGTTACTTACACACACACACGCGCGCACCATGTTTTCAATGTTTTCTGTTTTCCTTTTTTAACATTTAACACGATAAGGTGGATGTTTAATTATCAAACGTTTGGAGGCGGTATTCTTAGGGCGTGCACTTGACACTGTATAAATCCTTAATGTCGGACGTGGCGTGTGGACGGGACAGGTGTGGGAGCGAGTGTAATGGAATATGCGGGAGTAGAGAGAGGAGGGAGGGAGGAGCTGGCAGGACAGGTGTGACGGAAGGGGAGCGAGGGGCGAGGGCTGACTAGCGTGGTAGGGAGTGTGGGACAGGTGTGCAGGAAGGGGAGGGAGCGAGTTGAGGGTGAGGGCTGGCTAGCAGAGCAAGTGTGAAGGAAGGGGAGTGAGGGAGTGTGGGACAGGTGTGCAGGAAGGGGAGGGAGCGAGTTGAGGGTGAGGGCTGGCTAGCAGAGCTGGTGTGAAGGAAGGGGAGTGAGGGAGGGTGAGGGCTGGCTGGCAGGACAGGTGGGAAGTGGAGGGAGGGAGTTGAGGGTGAGGGCTGGCTGGTAGGATAGGTATGAAGGAAAAGGAGGCAGGGTAAGGGCTGGCTGGCAGAACAGGTGTGAAGGAAGGGGAGGGAGGGAGTTGAGGGGTGAGGGCTGGCTGGCACAATATTGATACAGGTTTGAGAGTGGGCCGCCGGCCAGCCAAGGTGAACCAGAAATACCCGAGTTTGGCAGTCCTCCCTCCCCCTCCTCCCTCCCTCTCTATATTTGTGACTCCCTCCTTATCTCCCGCCATCCTTCCAACACCCCCACCCTTTCCCCCCGTCGCCACTCCCTCACCCAAACAATTACCCGTCACGACGAACACGATAACCTTAATGGTGGCTTTACAAACAGATTTTCTTTGTCTCTTTTACCGATAAGCGAATATAATGGTCCTCTCCTGCTCATAGGCGTGGGTGTAGGGGGGGTGTTGAATGTTTGGCAGTGCCAAATCCCACCCTCCCTCCCTCGTACAGCAGTGTACAAAGACGTCATCAGGTGCAGTGAACTGTGTGGAGAGGCGCGCGGAGGGCGGGAGTGAGTGGCACCTCCGTTGTCGGGGACTTGACTTGTCTCCGGCTGCAGGACCGCATGACCCTGACAACACGCACACCCACCCGCTCGACTCCTCCTCACCTCGGACGACGAATTCAGGATGCCACCGCCTGACGTGTTCTTAATCCAGGGATTCCAGACTTGGCCGCGGCTTCTGGTGGACGAGTCGAGTTGGTAGCACCAGCTGGTGCCCACATGGGGCTCCTAGCCTTGGAAATACCTCCTGAATGGTGGTGACTGCGGGTCTTCCCCCAGTGGTTCGAATGGGGTGGTCTATAACGGTGGGAGGTGCTGGTGTAGAGGTGTACCAACACAAGGGGTAACACCAAGTGGTAGGAGATGCACCTGCGTTGGGTTGGGTTTGGGTGGATGGCAGTGGTCGTGGGAGCAGGTACTCGGGTCCTGTTTGATTCAGGAGCGGGTTGGACCCGATGGGTGGATGGGTAAGGTTTTTGTGGGCAAGAGGAGGATGGGGTTCGTGACATCGGGTCGAGGGTTTATCATGAAAGATGATGGTCGTCCGGCAGTATGTCAGTGTGAGGCAAGGCAACAGGTGCCCTACCGTCGCCACCACCGCTCATACTGCCTCCCACCAGCCACGCACTCTCCGTTCGCGTGAGTGGGAGGGAGGCCCTTATGCCGGTGACTGACACTGCCGCCCTTCTGCGCGTGACTCACAGAGGTGTCCCAAGGCTTAGTAGGACGGGAGAGTCGGGGAAGGCACCCGGGGGCCTGCCAGTAAAATTAACACTGGAACACTCACACGTTCGGAAGTTGAAATCCTGTATATCTGATGGTTTTTGATGTGTGTTTTGCACGAGTCTTACCTTCCTTTTTACAGCAGATCACTACCTTTTGAGATGATATCCACCCCCCATCTCTTCCCCGTTATCAGGGGAGACCCCCAGGTGGCACCCGGGGTTTTTGAGTAGGGGGATATCACCAACGGTAGGCATTTCCGATAGAAATGGAAGTCAGAAGATGAAGGTCAGAAAAACATCAAAAACCTTCGGGGAAAAACGGTGTCGACCAGACCGGACCGAACCCAGGGCTTTTAACGTAACGTGTGCGCAGGTGTGCTTACCTTGATTAAACCGGGAAGATTGGAAGAAGTCGAGGTCTTTGTGGTCCTCCTCCTCCTCCTCATCCACAAGTCGCAGTGGCCGCTGTTCCATCGACTGCGGTGTGTGTGTGGGTGTGCGTGTGTGGTAGGACGGGGGTAGAGCCTGCTGGCGGCGACGAAGAAGTGGTGTTCAAGATTCCTGGTGCCCTCACTGGACCGTGTGTCGTCACAGGTACTGCCCGAATGAAGTAGACGGCCTCGTCGTTGCTTGTGGTCGCTTCACCCACCGTTCAAATGCCCCTCCGCAGACGCCCGGTACTCAGCGTGTGTGGACATTTGGAATTGACGCGGGTCAACAAAGATCCACTGTAGCGGTTCATCACGAAGTGGTCTATTGTCCCTGGTTCTTCAGGCTGTTGTAGGCTGCTTCACTTGTTTCACAGTGGTTGTCCCTGGCCTTAATACACTTGCTTGGTGAGAGGGACCGCGTTTTACGGGCAACGACAGGTGTCTGCGTGAGGAATGACGTATAAGGTCTTTTAAAAACCGCCTCTCAACGGTTGCCAAACGATCATACGTCACTTGGAACGCTGTGCTCTCTCGTAATTATTTCCCCTTTCCAAATTGCCACACCCCGTCGGTTTCCTTGACAATACCTGGGCCTCCTGGCTAGTAGGGCTGGTGATGGTCAAAAACCCAGTATTCCGTCGCTTTCCAGTGGAAGTTGGGCCAGCGGACAATTAGAGGAGATGGGTTCAGACAGACACTTGACGGTTTGATCATCCTAGGCCTTATGGAGCCAGTGATTAACGAATCAAATCAGTTTCCACCACAGCTCCTGATGTGCGACCAGCGAACAGATGTTCCTTTAAAATGCGACACTTGATGATTACACTACTTCCTCTCCTGACGCGTAGGTATAACTTTGTTTCCGCGTAGGAATACGTAACTTCCCGTACCTCGGAACCAAATATGTTTGTCATTTCGGTAACAGCGAGGCTTTATTTACCCTTCACTTCAAGTCGTGGTAGACTCTGTATTATTTAAGAGCAATTTCCAGTCCTCACCGTCTCTTCCGAAGTATTTAAAACGAGATCTTTTCATGGTCTCGAAGGCGTCAAGGTCACAGCCACAACACAGGGACGACAAACTGGAAATGATTTCAAAATTCAAGGGCGGGGGCTGCGCCAGGCCTACATCGTGCTGTGATTGGTTGATACGAATTCGCACCAACCAGTTAGTGTCCGTAGAATGCGCGTGCGTCAGAGTCTTGAGCATGCGTACTACAGCCCGGCGGCCAACGTACGAACACACCGGAGCTCAGGCTAACGCTCGTGTCATAAACAAGGGACTTGGCGGGAGGGAGGGAACGGTCGTGTTCCCGACAGAATTACCGTCATTTCCTCAGTAATCATTGGCGAGAGAAATGATGCAGAAGATGAGGGGTCTTAAACTATTGCCCTGGACTTCTAATTCCAAGATTTTTATTATCCCAGAATTTCACTGTGTCCTGAATTGTTGTGGTACCCCCCATCTCCGGGGGGGGGGTCTTGTATTGCTGCCGCCCCCTCAGTTTTGTCATCTCGCCTCCCTTGCATAGTGCTGCGGAGTACTACATCCTTAGATAGATAGATAGATAGATAGATAGATAGAGAGAGAGAGAGAGAGAGAGAGAGAGAGAGAGAGAGATTCCACTTTGTGAGTGATTTCGTGTGTTGGATCCTGGTTGCTCCTTATCTGATAAGGCGATAAGGCTTGATGTGGTTGAGGAGGGTGGCGATTAGTCCAACCTGGGGCTTGGTATCACTACCAGAACGCCTCCGCTTCCCTAGGGTTCGTACAGTGTTGTAGCAGTTGTTGTTGGTGACGTTGCTTGGGTTAGTACAATGTTGTAGTGGCTGATGTTGGTGACGAGTTATACTTTTGGGCTAGCATGTTGTTGTTGGAGACAGCCTTAGGGAGACGGGTGTTGGTGATGATTGTAGGAGGAGGTGGTCCTCTGTTGAGGACGCTGTTGGAGAACTCGTGTGGTGCGGACGAAGAATTGTGCAGTGTTGGTGATGATGAATCGTTGGAGCCGATGGAGTGTAGATGTAGGACACCGTTGGAGCTCCCACTGTTGGCAATGACTGTTGGAGGAAAGGTCATGGCCGGTAAAATGAGGAAGACGACACACAGTCACACGTGTAGGTGCGACTGGCAGGGTTACAGTGGTGAGGTTGTGTTGAGGAGCCGTATAACCCCAGTAGGGTAGACTGGGCCCAGGATGTTTACAGTCTCTCTCTACGGCAGCGCAGATGTGGCCCCACACTCGTCCCGCTCAAGCCGGCCCCGGGGAAAGAGGACAGAGGGAACTTAAGTAATTGAATAAGAGTTGTAAACAATGTTTGTGAGTACAGGTGTTGGGATGAGTACTCTCATTATCAAGCCAGTTCGTAAGGAATTGATAAACTCCATCGTAATTTTCGTGACTGTTCAAGTGATTCCTTTTTTTTTGGTCCGACGATTCCATTCTTAAAATCATTGCCGCCCGATCGAAATTTCCTCACGCTTAGAAACAAAAAAAAAGGGGGGGGCCTGCTCTATTTCTCTTCACACCAGTGTCCCATAGCGATCTCCTCGGAACACCCGAAAAACCACCGGAATGGAACAGGAGTTCCGTTCACGTCGCTGCGCGTTACGGCAGCAGTGATGTATATCACGAGGCATCAGCTCTCCGGGTGGGGTTTGCGCCGATGTAAACACAAGAGCGAAGCGGGGCGCGCCCGCGCTTCTGTACCGGGCTTTGTCAACACCTGCAGGCTGGTGCTGACGCTTACCCCGCTCTCTCTCCCTGGGGTTACCTAAGGCCTCACATCACCTTTGTCTTAGTGGTTCTTACGTGTCTTTATATAAATTATTATTTCTTATGGCACACGTTATTTTAAACGCCCTCGTAAGACGCCCCTTGAAAGACTGAGAGACAGAGAGAGCTAATGGCGCGACGTCTTCGGAAGTGAGATGACGGGAGTGCGTGAGAATCCCCGCAGGAAATTCAATATACCGCAAAAATACGCATAGGTGTTAGTTTTCGACTGGGTCACTCCTACAGTATTACCGTCGTGTCTCATCGACCCCCAGCTGCAATCTCCTTGGATTTCGGTGTTTTCCGGCGTTCAGGGATGGCGTTACTGTGAGGCATGTTGGGGCGTTGTTTAGTTGGATGACGACTGGCGTGGTGGCTTGGCGGCCGGAGATGGGCTACATTTGGCAAGTGGTGGTGGTGGGTGTGCGCGCGTGTGTTCCGCCTCACCAGGCGTGGAAGATGACCTTTCCCTCCCCCACCCAGTCTCCACGCTGGTGTAGTTATCCTTCTAGAGTGTCGTTTTCTGTCGTGGAATGTAAGAGAAAACGACACAAAATATGGCGACGTTTATTGGATATAATTTCTTGCCGGGCCGAGGCGGGAGCGGGTGTATATTAGTTAACGGTTACTTGCTTCGTTACATTCTGTTTTATGAACATTTGATAACCTCCTCCCCCCTGTTTGTGGCCCAGTTTTCCCGTTAAGAGGCCACACTCGGGGGGAAAAAACAACGACGGAATGCGTATAAACAGAGCAGTTTAACGGCCGCCTTCAGATAGGCCTGTGTGTCTCTGTTTACCAGATTGAATCCCATGGTTTATGAACACCTTTATCGTCTTATTTATATTTTTTTTATACGTGCAGTGACCCGACTTGGGGAAACATAATCCAATCCTGGTCTGGTGTACTTTATCAGTAGCCTGTCGAAACGTGTGTCCTCGAATGCATGTCCTCCTTGAACTCGCTCCTGTTTATGTGGCCGCAAACATATATCGACTCGGCAGGTCCTCCCGATGTGAGGCTTCATAACCCCAGACTAGGTAGGTCTGGCAGACCCCTGTAAACTCAGTAGATTTGACAGGGACACCGGCACAAATCAATCTGTAGCTTGTGTGTCTTGTTAGATAATAATCGTATTCAGGTCTCTCTCTTTTTTTTGGTATCCTATCTTCATTGCTTCTCATTGAAGTAGGTTGGATTTAATCCACCGTTTACGAGTGTATGTAGCATTGTCAAAGTCCGGTTTGTAAGTACGGCATTATGAGCTCCATGGCACACAGTCTATGTATCATTTAACACAGCCTTCCTGTTGGCCTTGTCTCCAGCAGTTGTGTTGTCTTGGATGTGTTGCGCCACAGGTGTTGGGGGGGGGTGGTGTCCTGGCTGTGTGTCTGTTGCCATCTCGGGTGTGCCAACAGTTTTTTTTTTTCTTTTGATCGCTCGTCCTTTTCAGTGTTGGTGCTTCGCTGTTGTAGTCGCCATAGCGGTATCCTGTTCTGTGTGTGTGTGTGTGTGTGTGTGTGTCTTGTTTTCTCCCTGTGGTTCCCAGGATGCCTCGCATGACCATTTTTTTTTTTTACGTTGCCATATGTTTATTCAGGCCTCCTCCTCCCTCGCCTCCCTCTTGCATTCTGCCGCGCTGTGGGTGACCCGTGCGTGCGTCCACCTGTTGACATCTCTCTTGGGGCGGGGGCCCCCCCCCCCCCTTCCTTTTGGGGCCAGCTCGTGTCGTAGTGATTCACTGGGAATGGAGTCTAGAGATGTTCATTGCGTGCACACACACACACACACACACACACACACACACACACACACACACACACACCTGTGGCGTAGAAGGGAAAAAAATTGACTTCTAATTACCCTTGTAGTTTGCAGATAAATCTCAATAAGTAACGTTGTCTTTCCCCGTGTCCAAAGTCGGCTCGGAAACGCACACACACACACACACACACACACACACAAGTTGAAAGTCTTAGGAACCTCCTCTTCTCTCTCTCTCTCTCTCTCTCTCTCTCTCTCTCTCTCTCTCTCTCTCTCTCTCTCTCTCTCTCTGCCAAGATGTAGAACAAGACTTCTTTTTCTTAATTGTCGCTGCAGGTCGCAGCAGTCAATCACTGGTCAACAAGACAAAATGCCATGCCAGCAGCGTGTAGGGAGGGAACCTCTCAAAGGTTGCGCCGTGGATCGTGTGTGTGGGGGTGTCGTCGAAGTACCACAGTCACGTGGGCGTGAATATCGACCCCCCGTCTCTGGGGACTCGCCGGGGTTAAAGAAAAAAATTCTCCCTTCCAAGCTAGTGGCTGGCTCCTGTAGAGGCTCCCCTGAGATGAGACAAGAATCTCGGAAGATCACGTCCTCGCAGAGTCACGGAAGATCGCGACCTCGCAGAGTCTGGGAAGATCGCGTCCTCGCAGAGTCTGGGAAGATCACGCCCTCGCAGAGTCTCGGAAGATCGCGTCCTCGCAGAGTCACGGAAGATCGCGACCTCGCAGAGTCTCGGAAGATCACGTCCTCGCAGGGTCTCGGAAGATCACGTCCTCGCAGAGTCTGGGAAGATCACGACCTCGCAGAGTCTCGGAAGATCGCGTCCTCGCAGAGTCTCGGAAGATCACGTCCTCGCAGAGTCTGGGAAGATCACGTCCTCGCAGAGTCTGGGAAGATCACGACCTCGCAGAGTCTCGGAAGATCGCGTCCTCGCAGAGTCTCGGAAGATCACGACCTCGCAGAGTCTCGGAAGATCGCGTCCTCGCAGAGTCTCGGAAGATCACGTCCTCGCAGAGTCTCGGAAGATCGCGTCCTCGCAGAGTCTCGGAAGATCACGTCCTCGCTGTTGCTGTACACGTCCCTCTCTCCCCCGCCCCCTCCTTGTCTCCTCCTCTCCTTTTCCTCCTCCTCCTCGAGTCATGGCCCACCTCCCTGCTCCCTCCCTCCTCCCAGCTGCTGTGAGGTATCACCCAGGCCAGCCAGCTACTGCTCCCTCCCCTCCCACTCTCTCATTATCGACTGGCCCGGTAGAGAGGGAATGTTAAGAATAGATCCCTTTTTTAAACTTTTTTTCCTTTTTTTCTAAAATCTCATTAGCGGTTGAGAGGGTGGGGGGCCCCCGTTTCCCCCGCCGCACCGGGGGCGCGCTTGTACTGTTTCCTCTTCCTCCGTGTGTGTGTGTGTGTGTGTGTGTGTGTGTGTGTGTTATTATAATTTGTGATTATTTTAGTTTTCCTGTTACGGGAAGAGAGTTTGGTGTTTCCCCGACTTGATTAGAGTTCCTGTATTGTGCCATCGCTCTGCTGGTGTCTAGACGTGCTCTTACACACACACACACACACACACACACACACACACACACACACACACACTTACTTACTTACTTACATACTTACTTACTTATTACTTATGGACGCCGTTGTGTGTCTTCATCCCTCCGACGCCTCCCGCACCCAGTCGATGGTGGTTGGGGGAGGGAGGCTGACGTACTTGTTAAACTTTGTCGTAACTTAAGAAGAAGAAAAAAGAGAATCTTAAATCATCCATACACGTGAAACTTGACCCCACTAGTTCCCTAGTATGTAAGGCATTGAATGGGGTATCCGACCCTTTTAAGTTCACTTCAGATTTTCCTCGAGTTACGCCACCGTAGACGAGTTTGATCTCACCAGGATCGTGACGTAGTGAACCAGGCTCGTGACGAACTTGACCAGGCTCGTAACGAAGTTGGCCAGTGTCGTGACAAAGTTGGCCAGTGTCGTAATTGCGAAGTTGGCCACGTTCGTAACGTGGTTAACCAGGTTCGTAACGAATTTAACGAAGATCGTAACAAAGTTGACCAGGCTCGTAACAAAGTTAACCAGGCTCGTAACAAACCTGACCAGGCTCGTAACAAACCTAACTGACCAGGCTCGTAAGAAACTTCACCAGGCTCGTAACAAAGTTAACCAGGCTCGTAAGAAACTTCACCAGGCTCGTAACAAAGTTAACCAGGATCGTAACCAAGTTAACCAGGCTTGTAACGAAGTTAACCAGAATCGTAACAAAGTTAACCTGGATCATAACACACTTGACCAGGCTCGTAACCAAGTTAACCAGGATCGTAACGAAGTTAACCTGGATCATAGCACACTTGACCAGGCTCGTAACCAAGTTAACCAGGATCGTAACGGAGTTAACCAGGCTTTTAACGAAGTTAACCAGGCTTGTAACGAAGTTAACCAGGCTTGTAACGAAGTTAACCGGGATCGTAACAAAGTTGCTCAGGACCGTAACGAAGGTTAAACCAGGCTCGTAACAGACTTCCCGCTTCTTATATATATATATAACACGTGATGGAACTGAATATTATAGTCTTTATCTCTCGCCGGAAGCATTGTCAAAGCCATTGTCATTCCAGCGCTGCTGGATTCGTGTGTTGCAAGTCTTGCGACGCCACACGGGTCCTCTCTCTCTCTCTCTCTCTCTCTCTCTCTCTCTCTCTCTCTCTCTCTCTCTCTCTCTCTCTCTCTCTCTCCTCCCTGGGAACGCCCCCCCCCCCACTAATTCATATGCGTATTGCGACAGCTGATATGATGACAACCACGTGCGCTACGTGGAACGAGGAGGACCGTCTGGTTCACAGTCTCTCTCTCTCTCTCTCTCTCTCTCTCTCTCTCTCTCTCTCTCTCTCTCTCTCTCTCTCTCTCTCTCTCTCTCCTGAAGCACCCAGATGGTGTGTGTGTGTGTGTGTGTGTGTGTGTGATGGGAACGGGAAGATGTCTTGAGGGTGTGGATTGGACTGGGCTAGACCACGTCACTACCTGGTGGTGGAGAACTGTGGGTACTTGCGAGGAGGGGTGGTGGGAGGGCACTACTGTACAGCCAGGGCCTATAGTAGTAGAAGTACTTGTACTTAACAGGGCATGTAGTGAGGATAGCTACTATCAAGATGTACTTATTCCAGTGTGATAGTGGAGGAGGAGGAGAGAGAGACAGGAGTACTGAGGGAGGCAGAACCATGGGACATTAGTTAGACCTTAATTACGCTGACAGACTCTCAAACGCAAGCGCAGAACACATCGGCCCACTCGCAGGCATGGCCTTGCACACGCACAACACACACACACACACACACACACACACACACACACACACACGCGCGCGCGCGCGCACACTTGTGTTCAGTCTGTGGTGATGTTCGATGAGCGAGTCGCTTGGGCACCCTGGGTGCTTCCTTATCTCAGAGCGAGAGGGTCTGGCTCACTGAGTGGGGTACATCTCGTCAGTGAGGGGGGGGGGGGGGAGCTGGCCTCCACACTATCAGGTGCGTCTCCTCGTTAACGAGGGGCGCCACCCACTCCCCACAGTATGTGGGGGTCGTCTCATTCACAACGGGGGGCGGCTTGGTGGGCCAGTGGGCGTGACGATGGGGGCGTGGCTCTTCAACCCACCACCACTAACCTGTGGGTGGTTGAGGGTGGGTGTTGAGGCGGGAGGTACAAGGGGTTTTGGGGGGAGCGTGTGGTGTTGGGCGGGTGGGCCGCCAGCTGGGCCCCCGGGAGTCGTGGCCACTCCTGCGGCCTCTCCGATGGCCGGTTGTCATGCTTAGATGTGCAGGCAGCTGCTCGCGGGCACCGCCGCCTCTGTGGCCCGACGCCGTTGCATGATGTCACTATCAGTGGTGCGGGCGGAGGAGAGTGGCACCCGGGGGACGCCTCCCTCACGCCCCTACCCCTCTCTCATGACCTGGAGGGAGCGAAAGACAGTGAGTTCCAGAGGGAGGGATGGAGAGGAAGAACACTCGCTAACAAGTAGTGTTACGTGGCGGGTCAGGGCGTTATGTAACGCGTAACGTTCAGCTGTGGAGGGACGGCTCCCTCCAACCCTCCTCCTGGTGGTGAGTGCTGGGGGCGGTCATCATCATGGTGAGCCGGGACGAGACCACGTGATCTCCCGCAGCAGTTGATGTTTGTGCTGGTCCACCCCAACTGCTGCTCCCCCCCCCCAGTCTAGTGCTGTTTGCCATAGCAGGTGTGTGTGTGTGCAGGTGTGTGTGTGTGTGTGTGTGTGTGTGTGTGTGTGTGTGTGTGTCGTTGCTCACTATTGCTGCTGTTGCAGTTTCTTACATCTGTAGTGCTGGTGTTATTGCCAGCGTCACCGGGGTGGGGTTGGAGTGGTGGTGGTGGGAGGGAGGGATTTGGGTTGTAGGTTGCTGTGGGTGTGTGTTATCTGAGCCTTACATCATCACTCGGGTTATCTGGGCCGGGCCGGCTGGGACGTTGAGAAGGCCCGGGCCACGTGACGAGAGGCGATGCCCAGCTGCTGACCAGAACCGGTTTTCTCCAGGGTGTTGTATTCCACGACCCGGGGCCCGCCCCCGGGTCGTGGGCGGGTGTTTACGCTGGCGTGCACTGGGCGGAAGTGGTGGATTAAAAGGCCCGGCTAGAAAGGGAGGAGACGGGGACGCGAGGGGGTTCGGGCCTCCCACCGGACTGATGATACCTTGCGTAGCTCCTCCTCCTCCTCCTCCTCCGGCAGGCTGCTCCGAGGCTCTACGCCTAGGCTCCCCACGCGGAGGAGTAGTGGCGGTCAAGTCGGGTCCTCCTCCTCCTCCTCCGCCGCCACCGCGCACCGCTGGGTCTCTCTCTCTCTCTCTCTCTCTCTCTCTCTCTCTCTCTCTCTCTCTCTCTCTCTCTCTCTCTCTCTCTCTCACACACACACACAAAACAGGGCTTGACCTTGACACACCCCCTCCCCACTCCTCCCGCCCCGCGTCCTCCCTCTGCGGGAAGGTCAGGGGAGGAGGAGGGGACCTTGTGCTCGATCGAGAAGTATGAGGAAGAAGCGTCTCTGTTGAGACATATATATTATTTTTTTCCCCCTCGTTTCATTTTTTTGCCACCAGAGCGGCGCGCGGGTGTGGAGAGGGGAGGGGGGGCTTAATTTGAACACCCTTACCCATCCTGTGGGACAGGATGGTAATGCAGAGAGAGAGAGAGAGAGAGAGAGAGAGAGAGAGAGAGAGAGAGAGAGAGAGAGAGAGAGGACTGAACCCTTCGTCCAGGGTCTGGGAGCCACAGTGTCAGAAATGTGTCAAAAAGGATCGATCGGCGGAGTTGGCGTTGAATTCAGCGTTCTGACATTGCCGCGCTGAGTGAACGGTTTAGAAGAAAAAGAAAAAAAAATGAAAGTAATTGGATTTTGATGTGATCGCGTAAGCTGAATGATATTTTCGTTTTCCCTTTAGGTATTGAATTATTGGATTATTATTATTATTATTATTATTATTATTATTATTATTATTATTATCATTATTATTATTATTATTATTATTATTATTATTATTATTATTATTTTTAATGTTAGTATTATTGTTATTAGTATTAGTATTATCAATATTATTATTATTATTATTATTATTATTATTATTATTATTATTATTATTATTGTTGTTGTTGTTTTATTATTGTTATATTATTAGTAGTATTGGTCATTACTATTGTTATTATTATTATTATTATTATTATTATTATTATTATTGTTATTGTTATTATTATTATTAGTAGTAGTAATTATTATTATTATTGTTATTATTATTATTATTATTATTATTATTATTATTATTATTATTATTATTATTCACTTTCGTTATTCATTATAGATAGATAGTCTGTTAAACAGTATGTGTCAGGAACGAGTCAGTTTATATTAGCATCTTCCTGGGGAGTTTTCATGCCGCCTAAGACTGTGTTTTGCAGGGTCCTAGTGGGGCCTTGTTGTCTCCCCCCCCCCCCCCTGGGACGCTCCCAGTGGTCCCGGGGCTCTCTTTGGTAGACCTCCCTACCCCCCCCCCTCTCTCTCTCTCTCTCTCTCTCTCTCTCTCTCTCTCTCTCTCTCTGGATGGGCTTATCTGGTTCTGGGTGGGGATGGGATGACAGTGAGTTCTGAACCCTTCTGCCGGAGGTGGTTGCCAGGCCCTCCCACTGTGATAGTCCCAGTTCTCCTCATGACCACTGTGATAGTCCCAGTTCCTCATGACCACTGTGACAGACCACGTCCCTCATGACCACTGTTACAGACCACGTCCCTCATGACCACTGTGACAGACCACGTCCCTCATGACCACTGTGACAGACCACGTCCCTCATGACCACTGTGACAGACCACGTCCCTCGTGACCACTGTGACAGACCACGTCCCTCATGACCACTGTGACAGACCACGTCCCTCATGACCACTGTGACAGACCACGTCCCTCATGACCACTGTGACAGACCACGTCCCTCATGACCACTGTGACAGACCACGTCCCTCATGACCACTGTGACAGACCACGTCCCTCATGACCACTGTGACAGACCACGTCCCTCATGACCACTGTGACAGACCACGTCCCTCGTGACCACTGTGACAGACCACGTCCCTCATGACCACTGTGACAGACCACGTCCCTCATGACCACTGTGACAGACCACGTCCCTCGTGACCACTGTGACAGACCACGTCCCTCATGACCACTGTGACAGTCATGGTTGGTTCTTTAGTCAGTTTTAAACGCGTTTTTTCTTTCTTTTTTCTTTCTCTTTTTTCTTTTTTCTTCTATCTTTCTTTTTTTCTTTTCTTTTTTCTTTCTTTTTTCTTTCTTTCTTTCTTTCTTCTTTCTTTCTTTCTTTCTTCTTCTTTTTCTTCTTCTTCTTCTTCTTCTTCTTCTTCTTCTTCTTCTTCTTCTTCTTCTTCTTCTTCTCCTGTAAACATCCGGCCCCATTACTGTCCTTGGGGTGTGTGTGTGTGTGTGTGTGTGTGTGTGTGTCCAGGACGGGTAGATGGCGCCCTCCATAATTTGCACGGGACCTTCGCCGATCCACTGTGGCTGGTTGCCCTGTGGCGTTCTCGGGGGGGGGGGGGGGGTCCTGCGAAGAGGGAGGTGGGTTAGGTATACTAGGTGGCAACAGGAGAGAGAGAGAGACAGGCTCTGGTGGGGCGGCGAAGGCGGCGCGGACGTGTCAAAGCATATTACCTTAAATTTTTTTAAGACTCGAGTTAAAAAAGGGGGAGGAGGATAGTAAGACTCGAGTTAAAAAAGGGGGAGGAGGATATCACCACTGCTCGGGATAGGCCATAGTCTTGTGTGACCATTTTTTATTTTTTTTTTTATTTTGGTGGGGGGGGGGTGGATGATGATGATGCCGTGCGTGTGGCAGGCGGTAAGAGATGTCGTACACACACACAAAAAAAGAAAAAAATGTCAGTAGATATATGTTTCTCTCTCTCTCTCTCTCTCTCTCTCTCTCTCTCTCTCTCTCTCTCTCTCTCTCTTCGGATATGCCAGGGAGGTATAGCAGCGGCGGCGGCCCTAGTAGTAGCAGGAGGAGGAAGGAGGAGGAGGAGGAGGAAGGAGGAGGAGGAGGAGTTTAAAGTTGGAAGGTGAGTGTGTAGGAGTGGAGAGAGAGAGAGAGAGAGAGAGAGAGAGAGAGAGAGAGAGAGAGAGAGAGAGAGAGAGAGAGAGAGGGTATATAAATGATGGGGTAAAAACTGGTGTTGGTGAGCGGCTCTTGGCCAACTACTGCCGAAGGGGAACCTCGGGCCGAGGGGGCGCGCCCCAGCCCCGACCACCACCACCACCAGCACCCACCCCTGCTCAAACCCACCCACCCACCCACCTTGTGTTGTGTGTTCCGCCTTGTGGGCTCATGTTCGTAACTGGGTGTCCGTAGGTGACTGCGCCGGACCTCCACCACTTCATTCTCTGTCTCTGTCTCTCTCTCTCTCTAGCAGGGAGGCAGGCAGCTTCACTGTAGCTCTGCAAGATATGACGGGAGTCTCGGAGACTATTAATGTTTTGCCACGGTGTGTGCGTGTGTGTGAGTGTGTGTGTGTGTGTGTGTGTCTGGGACTCTGAGGCTTTGTTGGAGAACATTTCCGGCTTCTCCCCGCTACACACACACACACACACACTGGAGGAATTTTTGACGCAAGATTCTCCCACAACCGAAGACGGAAAAGCTTTCTCTCGGGCGTCACGTCCGTCAGTGTCCTTGACGGCGTAAGGTTGCGATGAGCAGACGCTGTGTGTGTGTGTGTGTGTGTGTGTGTGTGTGTGTGTGTGTGTGTGTGTGTGTGTGTGTGTGTGTACTGTGCCCCGCCCCGGAAGATTGTAACGCTATTGGTTGTGACGAACGGACTGGAAAGAATCGACATTTGCGACGGACAGGAACACCTGTGTGGTGTGTGTGTGTGTGTGTGTGAGAGAGAGAGAGAGAGAGAGAGAGAGAGAGAGAGAGAGAGAGAGAGAGAGAGTTCTCTTTACCCTGGCTGCCATGACCTCCCACCCAGTACAGTACAGGCGAAGTAATTACACACAGGATGTACTTAATGTATCGGTGGGACTGTAATTGCCTCCATGTGTAATGAAATGGAAAACAAGTATATATATATATATATATATATATATATATATATATATATATATATATATATATATATATATATATATATTCCTATGAGTCCACGGGGAAAATGAAACACGAAAAGTTCCCAAGTGCACTTTCGTGTAATAATCACATCATCAGGGGAGACACAAGAGAGAAATATAACAGTCAGTTGATATACATCGAAGAGACGAAGCTAGGACGCCATTTGGTGAACATGTGATTGTCCAAAACACACACACACACACACACACATATATATATATATATATGGCCACTATAGCCAGTGGATACACACATTACATGCACTCGTGTGATGGCCTGGCCTGGCATAAGGCTCGTGGATTGTTTACTATGAGTGAGGGGATGCCTATCTTGATACAGCCATTGTTTATTATTCCCAGGAAGCTCTGTGTCTAGATACAGCCCCACACCCCCCATTTTTTTCTGTTGTTATTATTCCCAGGAAGCTCTGTAACCTTTCTGTAACCCTGGCTGTTACTGTCTTATTCTTCCCAGGAAGCTCTGTAACCTTTCTGTAACCCTGGCTGCTACTGTCTGTTCTTCCCAGGAAGCTCTGTAACCTTTCTGTACCCCTGGCTGTTACTGTCTGTTCTTCCCAGGAAGCTCTGTAACCTTTCTGTAACCCTAGCTGTTACTGTGTGTTCTTCCCAGGAAGCTCTGTAACCTTTCTGTAACCCTGGCTGTTACTGTCTGTTCTTCCCAGGAAGCTCTGTAACCTTTCTGTACCCCTGGCTGCTACTGTCTGTTCTTCCCAGGAAGCTCTGTAACCTTTCTGTACCCCTGGCTGCTAGTGTCTGTTCTTCCCAGGAAGCTCTGTAACCTTTCTGTACCCCTGGCTGCTACTGTCTGTTCTTCCCAGGAAGCTCTGTAACCTTTCTGTACCCCTGGCTGCTACTGTCTGTTCTTCCCAGGAAGCTCTGTAACCTTTCTGTAACCCTGGCTGCTACTGTCTGTTCTTCCCAGGAAGCTCTGTAACCTTTCTGTACCCCTGGCTGTTACTGTCTTATTCTTCCCAGGAAGCTCTGTAACCTTTCTGTAACCTGTTCTCTACCCCTTCCCCGTAGAGGACTTGTATCCCTGTTCTCTACCCCTTCCCCGTAGAGGACTTGTATCCCTGTTCTCTACCCCTTCCCCGTAGAGGGCATGTATCCCTGTTCTCTACCCCTTCCCCGTAGAGGACTTGTATCCCTGTTCTCTACCCCTTCCCCGTAGAGGGCATGTATCCCTGTTCTCTATCCCTTCCCCGTAGAGGACTTGTATCCCTGTTCTCTACCCCTTCCCCGTAGAGGGCATGTATCCCTGTTCTCTACCCCCTTCCCCGTAGAGGGCATGTATCCCTGTTCTCTATCCCTTCCCCGTAGAGGACTTGTATCCCAGCCGTAATCCCATCCCAGCCGTGGTTTGTCCCAGGAAGATGCGTAACGGTCGAGAGGAGGAGGGGAGGAGGAGAAGGAGGAGGAGGAGGAGGAGGAGGAGGACGAGGAGGAGGAGAAGAAGGAGGAGGACGAGGACGAGGAGAAGGAGGAGGAGAAGAAGGAGGGAGGAGGAGGAGGAGGACGAGGAGAAGGAGGAGGAGGAGGAGGAGGAGAAGAAGGAGGAGGAGGAGGAGGAGGAGGGCCACACTGTATATGGCCCGACACACTTGGTGGTGGTGGTGGTGGCGGCGGCGGGGTCTCCCCCCCCCCCCCCCCCCCCACTGATAAGATTACATAATGGCCGTCACTCGGGTGAGAACAGTGATATACGGCACAGCTGCGGTTGGTACGACCGGCCAGCCTCGTGTGAGGGGTGGGTGGGGGGTTGGGTTGGAGATTGGGGTGAAAAAAGTGATATACTGGTGGTTGGGGGGGGGGGGGGGGGTGACGCTAGTGTCTTGAGAGAGAGAGAGAGAGTGTGTGTGGCTGGCCCATCACTCCCGCCCCACAGTCCTTGTTGTGTTTCGCTGGTGTGTGTATGTGTGTGTGTGTGTGTGTGTGTGTCTCGGCAGTGCTGAGGGGTGGGAGGGTGCCTACAGTGACCCTCCCGTCAACCTGTGTCGGCAGTGCTGGGTGCCACAGTGAAACTCCCAGCAGCATATCGGCTGTGCTGGGCGATGGGAGAGTGTCAGAGTGACACTCCCGTCAACTTATCGGCAGTGCTGGGAGCCACAGTGACACTGCCGTCAACTTATCGGCAGTGCTGGGTGCCACAGTGACACTCCCGTCAACGTATCGGCAGTGCTGGGTTCCACAGTGACACTCCCCTCAACGTATCGGCAGTGCTGGGTTCCACAGTGACACTCCCGTCAACGTATCGGCAGTGCTGGGTGCCACAGTGACACTGCCGTCAACGTATCGGCAGTGCTGGGAGGTGGCGGGTGCCACGATGACACACCCCCAGCTAAATATCGGCAGTGCTGGGGGTTGGAGAATGACCCGATGAGACTCCCGACCACTAATCGGCAGTGGTGGGGGGTGGAGGGTTGCCACGGTGGCATTTCCGACCACATATCGGGAGGGAGGGCGGGGAGGTGGGGATGTCAAGGGCCTGGGCGACAACACCCGCGTCAGCGTATGTGCCACCACCGGTGGCATCCGGAGGTGACAGCTGTGGCTAAAGTTGTTGGCGGGGAGGGTCGCCACCCTTGACGGGGTAATGGGCGCGGCTGACGGCGTTGAGAGCGGCGGCGGCGGAGGCAGCGGCGGAGGCCTCCTTGGCTTGGGCGCGGGCGGGCGGGCGTGAGAGAGGGAGGGTAGCCAGCCAGGGAGAGACATCTCACCTTCTCAGACGACGTGTGTGATTTTTTTTTGGGGGGGGGGGATGGTGGCCGCAGGCAAGACGGGGCACAGACGCTCTGACGGACACCACTGTGGAGAGGTTATGCTCGCACGGGTCATGACGCCTGGGACCTCCATGATTCCTGGGGACCTTCATGAATCCTAGGGGCCTTCCTGTGGCCTGGCGGCCTGAAGTTTGAGTGACCGAGCTGCTATCTGTCGTGTTATACCCCGCTGTGGCGTGTGCTTGGCCGGTACATGACTCCCACTGACTCTCATGGACTCTGAGGGTTACGTGGTCTGCTGTAGTGTATATTACAGTACATGACTCCCACTGACTCTCATGGACTCTGAGGGTTACGTGGTCTGCTGTAGTGTATATTACAGTACATGACTCCCACTGACTCTCATGGACTCGAGGGTTACATGCTGCCTGCTGTAGTGTATATTACAGTACATGACTCCCACTGACTCTCATGGACTCTGAGGGTTACATGCTGCCTGCTGTAGTTTATATTACAGTACTGTACTTTTTACAGCCGCTACCTACCGGGCCTTGCCTCCTCCTCTTTTTTTTTCAAGCGTCTGTAACTTCGAGTCTTCGGAGGGGCCAATCTAGAAATAGGATAAAGGCGATAACATATCATTTTATATCATTGGAAGTTTGTTTAAGACAGAGGGGGCGCCGGGGGGTCTGTCCGTTGGGTTTGGGGGGGGCCCGGGCCCATTCTTCATCAACGCGATGATAATGATAATGATGATGATGATGATAATGATGATGATGATGATGATGTTGATCGCACACAGTCATTGTGCCGACCGGGAGATGTGACGGTAACATGGCACACAGGGTTTGAGACAGTCTCGAGAGAGAGAGAGAGAGAGAGAGAGAGAGAGAGAGAGAGAGAGAGAGAGAGAGAGAGAGAGAGAGAGAATGAGAGCTGCTATGGAATCGGGTCCAGGCATACGGTGAGTTGGACGAGGTGCTCCAAGTGTGTGTGTGTGTGTGTGTGTGTGTGTGTGTGTGACGCGCACAGGTGTCCATCTCCTCGGGGTGTATCCAGCCTGGCACACACACACACACACACACACACACACACACACACACACACACACACACACACACACACACACACACACGTATACCACCACCCCTTCCTCACCGCGTCGCTTCTCACGTTGGAAACCGTCAAGCAAGCCGGTGCTTGTAGTCGACTGGAGACAGTGGTGTGTTATCGGACGCGCCGCTGCTGGCTTCCAGTGTTCACCTGCTGGAGGGGGGTTCACCTGCTGGAGGGTTGTTCACCTGCTGGAGGGATGTTCACCTGCTGGAGCGGGGGTTGGGTGGGTGTTGGGGACTGAGATGTGATCCTTGTTAAACGCCTTGAATTTGCTATACGTGTGTGTTATCTTTTTTTAAAGGGTCAGGTTTGATGAGGGGGGAAGGATCATCTGCAGTAAGGATGGGGTTAATGCACTCCCTCCTGCAACCCCTCCCCCCACAACCCCACTGAGGTTAAGGCATACGATATATTGAACCATTGTCGTAGGACGATTGGGGTTTAATTAGGACCGACGTCTCTTCCTTTTTGGGGGGGGGGGGAGACACAAAGGCGAGAGATGTTAGTAGGTCACGTATGAATCTAAAGGCGGAGAGAGAGAGAGAGAGAGAGAGAGAGAGAGAGAGAGAGAGAGAGAGAGAGAGAGAGAGAGAGAGAGTTCCTCGCTGTGGCGTGGGCTAATCACTTCGAAGTGATAAGACTCGAGTGTGATCACTTACAAAGAGAGGAGAGAGAGGAGGAGACTTTGGCGTCCGACTCGTGCCTGGCGCGCCCCGTGATGACAGGAACCTTAGGGTTCATGATAACACCCTCTCTCTCTCTCTCTCTCTCTCTCTCTCTCTCTCTCTCTCTCTCTCTCTCTCTCTCTCTCTCTCTCTCTACTCACTTACCGACGGGGGGGGGGGGTGTCCTTGCAGCCGTCGTGGTGGCCAGTTAATCATCCCGGTCCACACACACACACACACACACACATTTGTCTGATTGAATGTATAGCTGAATGAATGACACGCGCACAGCATCGTGTGGTTTGGTCGTATGCTCCACGAGTGTTTCCGAGTGAATTGGAGAAAGACGACTGTAGCAGAGAAAGACTCCACCGCGTGCACTACCAAGGTCGAGTTGTCCCTTAAACCCTAAGGAAAAAAAGAAAGGAAAATAAAACTGAAGAGCACCTGTTGGACAGGTGAGGACTTATCTAAATGAGGAGCTTCCCTGTGACTGGAAGTAAAGGCCTGGTGTTTATCAGAAAGGTCTGGTGTTCATCAGAAAGGCCTGGTGTTCATCAGAAAGGCCTGGTGTAGGCCTGTTGTTCATCAGAAAGGCCTGGTGCTCATCAGAAAGGCCTGGTGCTCATAAGAAAGGCCTGGTGTTCATCAGAAAGGTCTGGTGTTCATCAGAAAGGCCTGGTGTTCATCAGAAAGGCCTGGTGCTCATCAGAAACGTCTGGTGTTCATCAGAAAGGCCTGGTGCTCATCAGAAAGGCCTGGTGTTCATCAAAAAGGCCTGGTGTTCATCAGAAAGGTCTGGTGTTCATCAGAAAGGCCTGGTGCTCATCAGAAAGGCCTGGTGTTCATCAAAAAGGCCTGGTGTTCATCAGAAAGGTCTGGTGTTCATCAGAAAGGCCTGGTGTTTATCAGAAAGGCCTGGTGTTCATCAGAAAGGCCTGGTGTTCATCAGAAAGGCCTGGTGTTCATCAGAAAGGCCTGGTGTTCATCAGAAAGGCCTGGTGTTCATCAAGCATGATACCCCCTTTTAGCAACGTGAGATGCAGCGTTCCAGTCTGTTCAGGCAGTAAAGGTGTCTGCAGTACACGGCAGTACAGGTGTCTGCAGTATACAGCAGTACAGGTGTCTGCAGTACACAGCATTACAGGTGTCTGCAGCACACATCAGAGTACATGTTGTGTGCCTCTACCTAATACATGTGTGGGGTCAGTTCATTCTAATTTTGATGGGGTAAGTCTAGTGGGAAGAATTCATTCTTAAAACTACCCTGAGGGAAGTAAAGAGATAGATCTACATTTGCCCGAGTTGGGGAAGGACGTGTGTGTGTGTGTGTGTGTGTGTGTGTGTGTGTGTGTGTGTGTAGGGTTGTTCGGCGCTTGAGTAGGTGGTGGGAGAGAGAGAGTACGAGATGCCATCATCTCCCGGTACTGTTTCTTTGTCACTGGTGAGGGCGGGGTGCACCTCCACACACACACACACACACGTGATGGGGGGCTCTCTCCTCTCTCTCTAACTGTCTAGCAACACGCTTATTTCTGTGTCGTCTCCTAAAACTTGGTATTTTTAACATCAGCTTTTGGCTTTGCATCTTCTTTCGAGGTTGAGGATAAACGCTGGTTGTACACGAAGCAGTAGCGTCACGACGGGGGCATTGTTGTGCTGGGGCTCATGTTAGTTAAGACTGTGGGATCTTCCTCGGGTCTTCCTCTTGTGAGGAGTACGTGGGTTAAATGTCTTTGAGCACCACAGTATGATCTTGACAGGAGGCCCCGGCGTTGGTAATCGATGTGATCTAACACGTTAAAGGCCTGGCTGTCGTGCCCAGAGGGTTGCACCGTCGAATCCAAGGGAGGGAGGTAGTGATATAAGGTTGTGTCGTCACTCCACCTCTTACTGGAACATTAAAGTTGTCCCGGGGTGTGTATGTGTAGAGCCTTGAGGTAGGAGGGTGGTGGTGTAGGCCGGGCAAGCGGCAGCACCTGGGCGGGCGGCGGTGGCAGCGGCGGCGACGGGCCTGTGGTGCGGCAGGCGCCAGCCAGTGGTTGTGTGGAGGCTACAGCGGAAGGTTTGACTGGGTCAGTGTGGGTGACGGCCGCTCCTTCACCAGCTTCTTGTACACTCTGGTGTCCGTCGTGTGGCCCGCTCTCCCCTTCCTGCCCACAGACGAGTGTGGTTAGCACGGCAGCAGCCATTGTGGTGGTGCTGGGTGGGAGATACGGCCAGCAGCAAACAGAGGCGGCGGTGGTGGTGGTGGTGGTGTGGGCTGCCCGGACAGCTACTGGTGGCCAAGACAGGCAGCCAGCCACCACGCTGCCCTACACCGCCACCAACCTAACGCACGCACGCCTAACCCCCATCTGCCGTAGGGGACTTGATGGGTCTTGCGACAGTGACGGTGTTGTGTATGTGCATAACGAGTGAAGTTTTGTGAGCCGCAAGCGGCGGCAGGAAAGCCCCAGTGACGGATGTGTCGTTGGTAGGCGAGCGGCCACGTGTGTGGTGCCCCTGCCCCACGTGACGGGGGCGTCCTCTTGACACCCTCACCGTCACCTTCCCGCCGCTCTCTGTAACAAGAGCGTTGCGTGGATACTGTTGTGTTTGGTGCAGTGAGTGTGGGGTAACCCTGCTGCTGCCCTGCGTGGAGTGGTGGTGGTGGTGGCGGCGGCGGCGGCTGTGTGGGGGAGGGAGGAGTGTTGGGGCAGGGGATGTGGGGCACGACGGCCGCCGCTCAGGAACACAGCTGGCGGCTCTGGTAGCGTCGTGGCTGAAGGGTTGATGGATAGTGGAACGTGAGACCCGCATCCCGCCTGCCGCTCCCCCCTCTCTCTCTCTCTCTCTCTGCCGTAAACCTCTCTCCACACCAACCGCCACATGTTCTGTGCTGCGCCTCTTCATTACATGCCTACTGCCGACTTCCTCTCAAAGATTGGGTCATGTCCAGTCTCGCAGCTGTTTACCACGGTCGCCTCGGTGTTGACCACAGTGATTCCCCACCAGTTGTGCTCAAGACACTCCCTTGGGCCAGGAGCCTCATAGATCATTAAACCTTATGTTAAGAACCGACTCTTCCTACTGTAACGTGGAGTTATGTGTGTGCTAGTTGACTGGGATGTGTGTGTGTGTGTGTGTGTGTGTGTGTGTGTGTGTGTGTGTGGAGAGCTGTCCGGGTAGGGAGGCGGAGCCTGGCACACGTGTGCCCTTCAGTGGGACTATCTCGTAACTATTGACTGGGCTGGACGCTCTCTACTGGGAACCACCAGCTGCAGCAGTGGTCCAGATATCTCGGGGTCCTCATCTTGATCACCGTACGTGCTTCAGGCAACGTCGGGGTTTTACGTCACATGGCCCTCTTTCAGTGCAGGGTCCCGCTGTCATTCCAGTGTGGGGGTGGATTGTGTGTGGGTGTGGGTGGGTTGTTCTTGTTCTGGAAAAGCTTGAAGCAGCCGCTCACTCTGTTTACCTCCTCCGGTTGACTCTTTACTTTCCTGCCCTCCGCCGGGGACGCGTCTTTCATAAAACCTGATCCTTAAGGCTGCCTGCTTGGTGCTTGCTGTCTGTGTGGCCCTGTCTCAGCTACCCGACACGCTGGACCCGAACTTGTTTCGTAACCCCGAGTGGTCCGTTGCCATCAGCGGGGTCATGCATATTGCCGCCCAAGTTCTCACCCGACCTACAGAGTAATCATAATGATACTTTATTGGTTACGTCAGTGGCTTGGAATTCGTTATGTAATCGACGTTGGCTTAGGTTAACATGTTGGGGGATGTGAGGGGACTTTAAGGAACCGTGTATGACATGCTGTCAAAATCTCGAAGGGATAATCTTGGATGTTTTATGCAGTTGGTATTTGGGAGTACAGTCCGCGGCACGACGTTGGTGGTGGTGGCGGCTAACTGACGCTTGTGGAACCTGCGTGTGGTGGCAGCGAGCAGACGTGTTTCCCGGGGTTTCCAGAAATTTGGCATGGGCGGCCGGGAAGCTACTGGCGCCGCTGCCGGGAGAGGCTGCTGGCGCCTCCGCTGGAAGGACGGCGGCGCCGGTGCTGGAAGGCTGATGGTGCTGGAAGGGTGGTGACGTCGCTTCTGGAAGGCTGGTGGCGCCGTTGCTGGAAACCTGGTGGTGGTGTTGCTGGAAGGCTGGTGGCACCGCTGCTGGAAGGCTGGTGGTGTTGTTGTTGGTAGGCTGGTGGTGTTGTTGCTGGAAGGCTGGTGGTGGTGTTGTTGGTAGGCTGGTGGTGTTGTTGCTGGAAGGCTGGTGGTGGTGTTGTTGGTAGGCTGGTGGTGTTGTTGCTGGAAGGTTGGTGGTGGTGTTGTTGGTAGGCTGGTGGTGTTGTTGCTGGAAGGCTGGTGGTGTTGTTGTTGGTAGGCTGGTGGTGTTGTTGCTGGAAGGCTGGTGGTGGTGTTGTTGGTAGGCTGGTGGTGTTGTTGCTGGAAGGCTGGTGGTGTTGTTGTTGGTAGGCTGGTGGTGTTGTTGCAGGTAGGCTGGTGGTGGTGTTGTTGGTAGGCTGGTGGTGTTGTTGTTGGTAGGCTGGTGGTGTTGTTGTTGGTAGGCTGGTGGTGTTGTTGCTGGAAGGCTGGTGGTGTTGTTGTTGGTAGGCTGGTGGTGTTGTTGCAGGTAGGCTGGTGGTGGTGTTGTTGGTAGGCTGGTGGTGTTGTTGTTGGTAGGCTGGTGGTGTTGTTGCTGGTAGGCTGGTGGTGTTGTTGCTGGAAGGTTGGTGGTGTTGTTGCTGGAAGGTTGGTGGTGTTGTTGTTGGTAGGCTGGTGGTGTTGTTGCAGGTAGGCTGGTGGTGTTGTTGCTGGAAGGCTGGTGGTGTTGTTGCTGGAAGGTTGGTGGTGTTGTTGCTGGAAGGCTGGTGGTGTTGTTGCTGGAAGGCTGGTGGTGTTGATGCTGGAAGGCTGGTGGTGTTGTTGCTGGAAGGCTGGTGGCTTCGCTGCTGGAAGGCTGGTGGTGTTGTTGCTGGAAAGCTGGTGGCTGGGTTTCGTGAGTACTGTGACGGAGTTAGTAGAGTACATTTCGTAAGGGCTGATGTTGCTGGACGGGAGATACAGGGAAGCAGGTGATACACACACACACACACACACACACACACACACACACACACACACACACACACACACACACACACAAGCAAGCTGGTGCGCTGCTCTTGCTTTGTGCCGAGTTGAGGCTTTTGGGGGGGTGAGGTGAAACATGATGTGGACTTTTGTAAATGTTAAGGTGTCGAGGTGGGTCAGGAGTCCTACCACTCACTGTCTCCTACAGCTTAGGTGGCGGCGATGCTCTCTCTCTCTCTCTCTCTCTCTCTCTCTCTCTCTCTCTCTCTCTCTCTCTCTCTCTCTCTCTCTCTCTCACACACACACACACACACACACACACACACACACACACACACACACGGGGTCATACACGCGGCCTTTGCCTTGTGGGCTGGGTCGGCGTTCTTGAACTCTCCTTACGCTCGATGTTGTGAGAATTGCTCCACGTCCCACACGTTTGTGACGAGTATTTTCTTTTTCTTTATATATTTTTCCTTCATCGCCCTCCTCCGGTCGTCCTGGTCGTCCAGCGAGACCTTGGACGACCGTGAGGCTTTTCCTTGGTCAGGTGGTTTTCTTCGAGTCGTCTCTGTGTGTGTGTGTGTGTGTGTGTGTGTGTGTGGTAGTGATACAGGGGTGAGGAGGATCGGGTGAGGGAGGCTGGGCTTCTCTGGAACCAACTGGTGGTGTGTGTGTGTGTGTGTCTCAAGCGTTTGTAGGTCATTAAAGTTTATGGGAGTAACTGGTATGTGTGTGTGTGTGTGTGTGTGTGTGTGTGTGTGTGTGTGTTCCTTAGTCTGTCTGGCTGGGCTTCGTTGCCTGTACCTTGAGGGATGGTTGGCATGTTGTCGAGGTCCTGCATGACATGTCGATGAGATGGCTTTTGCCTTGGGAAGATTCGACGTGTGACGACGATGCGTGTGTCTCTCTTGAGATGCTGTCGGACGGCTCCGTAGGGTTCAGCACAGTGCCACTTGAACTGGTTCGCGCCTGTCTTCCGTCGTGTTTTCCGTGTTGGTGGGAGGGACTGGTTATCGACCTGTGTGCTGTAGATAGTCTTCAGGTAGAGGTAGCCCTGTAGTACACCAAGATATCTTGAGTGTAGCAGGAAGAGAGAGATATTAAGTTACAGCCATAACAGTGCAGTGTCTTTGTTTCCTGTAGAATGGTGTGTTTCCTGTAGAATGGTGTAGTGCCTGTGTAATGACGTGTAGTTGTGTAGTCACTCACACTACAGTAGATTAAGTTAGATGTTCGTGTAGTGAAGTAGAGGAGGGTGAATTAGATTAAGGCAGACGTTCGTGTAGTGAAGTAGAGGAGGGTGAATGTGGAGGATCGGTCGCGCCCTTCTGACGTCTTGAGTGTGAGGAGGGTGGCAGGTGGCGGGCGGGCGAGCGGGCGGTCCCTGTACAGCAAACACACCAGTGATGTTGATAGCTTCGTAGCTTTATTTACCAGGCAAGACACGACAGGCGCTCGACATACGCCGACCGTATGTATAGACTCGTATGAATATAGGGTGAGTATGTGGCAAATTGCCGTGGCGGTGGCTGGGAACCCCCTCGGTGATGGGGTGCACGGTAAATTTGCCGGTGATACCGGCTGAAGTTGAAAATCAGAGAGAGCACGTATTGCTGTCAGGACTAGCAGATGCGGGCCGTCCGGGCACCCCTTCATCTGCACGCTCCTTTGGAGGGCTACTACATTCCTCCCACGCCCACCCTGGCCACCACGCTTTCCTTCACCACCGCCACTTCCATCTTCCTAGGCTACCACACACACTTTACTACTACTACTACTACTACTACTACTACTACTACTACTCTACTACTACTACCCCAAGGCAAGTGGCATAGTACCCTTGACCCATGGCAAGGACAGAGGCTGACCTCTGCTCCACCAGAAGCTCAGTAAGTGTAGCCAGCGGCGAGAGGTTCTTGTCTCTCACTTGGTGGGCCTCTCTCTCATACAGGTTCTGCTCGGCGGTGGAGGGGATAAGGACTTGTCGGGGCCAACTATTCTTGCTATATGGGGGACGAGGTGCTAAGGCTGGAGGTGTAGAGTAAAGGGGAGAGGGGGGCGCACTTGGGTGCCAGCGGTAAGGCGCTGGGGCGGGAGACTCTATGCCAGCACTAGAGAGATTGGGTCGGGGATTCGAAGGCCCGCACTAGCGAGATTGGGATTGGGACTTGGGGCAGGTAATGACACAGGCGAGATTGGGTGGGTGTGGTATATACTCCGGGCTAACGCTGGATGGCTAGTGTGTGTGTGGAGTGTGTGTGTGTGTGTGTGTGTGTGTGTGTGTGTTGGGGGAGAGGTTGCTCCAAGCAGAACCAGGTGGAGAGACCTGTAGGAGCAGGTGGCGGGTGACGGAGAAGTCGGGCTGGGTCTGTGGTGTCAGTGTGGGAGCGGCAGTTAAATTCGCCCGTGGTGAGACAGTAATAATGGCTTGGCTTATGTTGGGGTATGTGTGTGTGTGTGTGTGTGTGTGTGTGAGGGTGGAGCTGGGAGCCACTGTCACTGGCTGGTGGCCCAGCTGCTGCTGAACAAGCGCGGGCGTGGGGCGAGGCAGGGCATACGAGGAGGAGAAGGAGGAGGAGGAGGACAGAGGAACGTTTTGCCGTGGATGGTTGTGTGATGCTGAAGGTGTTGGTGTGAGGGGGCGTGTCCCGTTGTCCTGTCGGGTCTGTACTGCCTCTGGTTGTTGCTTCTCGAGGGTCGTCGTCGTCCGTTGTGGGCATCGTCTGCTATGTAATCTCTGGGTGTTGTCATGGGTGCAAACTCCTGGCACCGACCGGGGGTCGTCACGGGTGCTGCTCTTGGAGCCATATGGGCGTTGTCGTGGGTGTTGACCCTGGGTCCAGTCCCTGGGACCTCCCGTGAATGGCGTCGTGGGTAATACTCATCCTATCTGGGATTCGTGGGTCTTGTCCCGGCGCCTCCCGGGGGTCTTCGCCGATGGAGAGTGTGGTCTGTACTCACAGGTGCCACGGCAGTGGTGTCTGGTCTGGCAGTGGCCTCTGTTGAGAACTAAGGGCGCGGATGATGATAGGTGGGGAGGAGGAGGCCGGGAGGTCATTGCGAGGGAGGAACCCAGGCGGGGAGGAGGGAAGGTGGGGTGGTTCAAGTCCTTCCTCCTCCTCCTCCTCCTCCTCCTTCCCTTGGGTGGGGGTTGGTTGGGGAGGTGTGCGAGGAAACAACACCCACCTCCCTCCTCTTCGTATGACGCAGCCACAAGTTTAGGGGGGAGGAAGGAGGGAAACACTCCGGCTTTCCCATAAGTTGGTGGCATTGCCCAGCGTTGTAGTAGAGATAAGGACTGATGACTTTATAATATTCTTAAGCAGCTGTGTATTGCAGATGGATTGTGTGAATAGTGTTGTATATATATCTGAGGTAATTCTTTAAAAAAAAAAAAAGAGTATAGCATTAAAGAGAGAGAGAGAGAGAGAGAGCGAGAGAGGCGGAGGAAAGAAAGAAAGAACCAGCACACACCACTGTCTCTGGTCGAGGCGTCGCTAGCCAACGTCTTACCTCACAACCTATAAGGAAAGAAAATAAAAAAAAATAAAAAAATAATAAAAAGAATAAATAAATAAATAGAAGTGTGTGTGTGTGTGGCTAAAGTCTAGTATATGGACACCACACCACACCCACACCCAACCCAACCCAACCCCCCCTCAAAAAAAAAAGAGTTAAAATCTAAGTTAGATGAAAACGAGAGAGTGATAAAAAAAAAAAAGAGTGTGGTGATGGGAGCGAAAAGAGGATAACGCACCCACTTACTGATCAACAGAACCCGACGATGATGTCCCTGGCAGAGAGTGAGCAAGGAGGCATGAACGACATGCATGACATGGATATTGACCAGCAACAGCAACAGCAGGAAGAGCAGGAGGAGCATGAGCAACAGGAGGAAGAGGAGGAAGAAGAAGAAGAAGAGGAGGAGGAGGAGGAGGAAGACGAGGAGGGAAATGACAAGGACGACGATCCATCTGAATCGTCAGGTAAGTGCGACCGCCCCTTTTCACCTCCCCCCCAACCCCACCAGACACGTCCCTCTGTCCCTCCTCCACCACACACACACACACACACACACACACACACACACACACACACCTCTCCCTCCCTCCCACTAGCAAACACCAAGGGTTCGGTAAGTCCCCCCCTTTCCTCTCCACACCCTCACTGAATCCCCCACTCCTTGTACTCGCGCGCGAGGTTAATGAGGGACGAGTGATTACCCCAGTTAGCCAGGTAAGGAGTGAGAGGCTGACTTAAAACACACACA
>NC_092270.1:8612784-8695284 GCF_036320965.1 Panulirus ornatus
ATAACGCCGTGTGGCCACAGGTCCATCCATCTAACAGCGTCTTACGTTATATCAAAGACTATGGCGTTATATGGCCACAGGGCCCATGGGTTGTGCGTCTGATGGCGCTAAGCGTTTTGTGGCCTGTTTTAAAAGACTGGCGGGACCCATGCGTCATGCGGCCGACAACAACATGCGTCATATGACCACAAGCTCTTCTGTCCCACAACGCCATGTATCCATGGTCCTTGGCGACTGCCTGATATACCCACGGGACCATGCGTCATGCGTCACACGACGACGCCATGCATCGTCAGAACGGTTAAACTATGCGTCGTACGACTGATGACTTCAGTGCATCAACACAGCCATGCGTCCGACGACACGGTTCATCGAAAGGGCCCATCGGTGCGTCCATTGTAACCATGATTCATCGAACCTTGAAGCGAGAGGGAGTTGCGTCATATGACTTGAGATCACCAATTTGTGGCGCAGTTGGCCAAGACCTGCGACGCAAATGAGTAATTAGTCGACACATCCTTTCTTGTAATGGAGGCCTAATTAAAGTTCTCAAAGCAATGGTAGAGTACCCCATACCATCTCAAAATCTCACAGTTCTCCTCCTCCTTATTGCGCATGCAGCAGCATCCTTTTTATCAAGGAAGATAGACTGTTTATCTTGTATGATAATCTTTTGTCGACCAAGGTACACCATTAGTACTTGCCTAGTTATTATAGAGCGAGACCCCCTGGTCTGCTTTGGGGTGACTGAGGTAGATCTACTTTGAGGACCATAAGGTATAGCTTGGGGAAGGGGAGGGCTTAATGGATCCACCATTAATTACCTGTTCCACGTAGCGTATGTATTGTATATGTACTTTAGTCATTACCAGATGTGAGTGAGTATAATATCTAAGCATTGTACTGAAATAATTGGAAAATATCGGCTGCTGTGATGGCAGTAGCTTCGTTACTTTGCATGTCGCCAACCATGTTGCCTAAGACCCCTTAATTGGACGCCGTTATGCCAGAGACCTAAGTTCATAATAGTTTTTGCTGCATACTGCAACATATATGCATCATTATTTTGGTTGTCGGTGAGATAATGCATAAACTAGATTATTTTTTGGATTACTTATCATTGTATATGTGATGAATTCCATAAGATTAATCTATTAATATATATACACTCAGTATATTTTGTTTTCTAGCTTTTTGTTGAGTGTAAGTCCAATGGACACTCAGTTACCCTATACCACATGTTTCATGCACCATCACCTGTTCATAAGAAGATGGGGAGAGGTTACCAAGTGGGGTAAGGAAAGGGAAAAAGGTACATATAAGAAAGGTGGATATATATATATATATATATATATATATATATATATATATATATATATATATATATATATATATATAGAGAGAGAGAGAGAGAGAGAGAGAGAGAGAGAGAGAGAGAGAGAGAGAGAGAGAGAGAGAGAGAGAGAGAGACGAGAGAGGTGAAGAAAAATGAATTCCAAGGTAATAAGATAGTTTCTTTTTTATAATCTGGTGTTTTACGTCATTTATTAGCCTGGGCTGCTATTTGTGGCAATTACTAATATAAAATTGTTTGTACTATTAACATGTTATCATTTCCCTTTCAATATTATGCCTTCAACAGGTCATGGATTGGACATTCAAAAGTGAATTACCGTACATCATCAGTCAGACATATTTGGCTGTTAAGCCGCAATGGCTTTCATGGGATTTGAAGCTCATGGTCAAGGAAATTGTGCAATTGAGAGACTGTGACAGTAATGTTGCAAGCTCCACTGGTGCATTGCACATATGTATTAGTAATTGAATAGCCTGGGAGGCTTAAATTTGATATATATAATAAAGATAAGTGTTGTCAAACTGTAAGCTTTTGCACTATATTAATTACGTCTTTATGTATAGTAAGACTTAAGTAATATAGTGTGAATGATATAAGATATAAAGATAATTATATATTTGTACCATTACGAGGAGGTAAGACCTACACTCGTGAGGTTCCATATCTTTATCCCTTTAAGATATCATTTAACCATGTTTACATGGATGTAAATTCTAATCATATTTGTAAATTGTTTCTACATATATGAAAATGAAATTAGATAATGTATATGAAAATGGAGAGATGTTATTTTCACTTAAATATATTTCGGTTGTCATGACAGTAGTGTTGTGGTCACGTGACAGTGACATGTAAACACGAGTCAGCTGGGACCTCAGTGAGTAAATATATGTCATTTATTTTACTCACATATTGCTTGTATATTTTTTGACAGCTGAATATTCTGTATCATATTACTGAAAGCTTGTTGTATTCTCGAGTGACAGTACATATGTGCCTCAGGAAATAACCGAGTTGTGTAATCAGTAGTTTAGACTCCCAGATCTGTAATTAAGGTTCATGAATATTGTAATTTTGATGCTTTGAAGAAGCTTTTATTGAGTTTTCCTGAAGTCTCTAAGAATTTAGGTATATATCTGCCGTTTACGCCTCTCAGAATTTACAAAATTTGTTATAATTTTTTTTTAGATTGTACCCCCATATTTGTCGATCCCTAAGTGTATTTAATCTTGTGGGGGTTATTAGGGAAGGTAGTAACTCATTGTGAAGATGATTGTGTTGCATTGCTGTTCTAGGAAGAAGATCAGTCAAGTGTCATGTTTGACTTTATTTTCAGAGCCATGGCATCTTACTTTGAGGAACACAATTGTCAGCCTCTCCAGTCAGGGCAAACACCAGACCATTACTTACACATGGCTCGACTGTTGCTTCACGGAGGCTTCTGGCAGGTTAGGTCATATATATATATATATATATATATATATATATATATTTTCTTTTTTTTTTTGCTTTGTCGCTGTCTCCCGCGTTTGCGAGGTAGCGCAAGGAAACAGACGAAAGAAATGGCCCAACCCACCCCCATACACATGTATATACATACGTCCACACACGCAAATATACATACCTACACAGCTTTCCATGGTTTACCCCAGATGCTTCACATGCCTTGATTCAATCCACTGACAGCACGTCAACCCTGGTATACCACATCGCTCCAATTCACTCTATTCCTTGCCCTCCTTTCACCTTCCTGCATGTTCAGGCCCCGATCACACAAAATCTTTTTCACTCCATCTTTCCACCTCCAATTTGGTCTCCCTCTTCTCCTCGTTCCCTCCACCTCCGACACATATATCCTCTTGGTCAATCTTTCCTCACTCATTCTCTCCATGTGCCCAAACCATTTCAAAACACCCTCTTCTGCTCTCTCAACCACGCTCTTTTTATTTCCACACATCTCTCTTACCCTTACGTTACTTACTCGATCAAACCACCTCACACCACACATTGTCCTCAAACATCTCATTTCCAGCACATCCATCCTCCTGCGCACAACTCTATCCATAGCCCACGCCTCGCAACCATACAACATTGTTGGAACCACTATTCCTTCAAATATATATATATATATATATATATATATATATATATATATATATATATCGTCTTTGATTTGTATGAAAATGTATTTCCGCAGCTTCCGACAGATGATTTTTTTTTTTCTACTTTTCAGACTAAATGCCATTGATCCTGTATGTAATGTGTAAAAATCCTTGATCTCCTCAACCCAAACTTCTTTACTGTTCTCATTATTTGTTGGATATAATAGGATGAAAGTCGTAGAATATGGAAAGAGGATTTTAAAGAATAAATGGAAAAAAAATGGTAGGAATAGAGCTAGAGTGAGAGTTTATGGAAGAGGAAGACATTACAAAGAAGGAAGTAAGAAGAGCAACACAGCTGTTAAAAGAATGCGGATGCCCGGGGGCACATATGCAAAGGTGAGCAGTTGTGAATTGTGGAGGTGGAGCTGCTGGAGTGGAAAATTATATCATTCATGTATTCAATACCTGGATTATTACTTCTGTTAAATAAAATATATCAAGATATTTTAAAGAATTTTGTATTCACCAAGCATTTTTTATATCTAACAAAATAGATGATTCTTATCCCACCTATTGGCAAAATCTGTATAGATTCGTGTCCCCACCCTCAGGCAAAATCCGTTCTGATTCATATCTTGCTCACTGATGGTTGGCTAGTAAAAAAAAGAAGAATGCATTTAGTTGAATGCTTACTCTATCCACAGCTTGTCCCTGTTTGCCCTGCCTTCAAAAGTCAGTGTAACCATATCAGTGTATCTACCGTGAATCATAAAGGTACTCAAGGATTACGTGATGCAAGTTACTTTATCAGATAATTCAGGTTGTGACACAGACAACCCAAGTGCCTTTGCCTCTTCCTCATAAGTAACTTCCACTCCAACACCAACCGAAGCCCATATCATCTTTTTTTTTTTTTTAAGTTTTCTTTACAATTTTCTAAATTAGATGATGAAGAGATCATGGTAAGTTATTCTTCAACTCAAAAGTGCAGGAATGG
Organism: Panulirus ornatus; assembly: GCF_036320965.1. Lineage (NCBI taxonomy): Eukaryota > Metazoa > Arthropoda > Malacostraca > Decapoda > Palinuridae > Panulirus > Panulirus ornatus. The sequence goes on from NC_092270.1 coordinate 8,617,244, forward strand.
TCTGGAGAGTCCACCCATGGTGTGCCAAAAAATATTTAATTTTTTTCCACGTAGGATATGTCTGTATCATATTTTTGAAGACGATATCCATGAAAAAAGGAAGGCTTTCTTCTTGTATTGTGGGAGGATCTTGAATGGAGAGGGGTGGGTCTGGGGTGGTGGTAAGGATGTTTTGATGTAACTATATGATAATCATTATTTATTTCCAGGAGTGATTTCATTCTGCATACACCTAATCAAATTACACTCCTTATTGGTTTCTCCTGGCGTATTTCATAGTAAACATATATGTCCTTCATATATCATATATTATGTATATATTTATGTACATCTTTTCATACTATTCGCTATTTCCCGCGTAAGCAAGGTAGTGCTAAGAACAGAGGACTGTGCCTTTGAGGGAATGTCCTCACCTAGCCCTATTCTCTGTTCCTTCTTTTGGAAAAATGAAAAAATGTATGTACATACATTTACATATTTATGTGGGAAGAACATTATTTACAAGAATTAATAATTGATATTTTCATAAAAAAATAAACAATACAGTATTGCTCTGAAATTAATTATTTCTATTATAAAATTGACTATGACAGTGGGCATGTAACTAACATTATGCAGAGATGATGTATGTGCACTCTTTACGAGGATCTGAGGGCGATAGGGATTCATATTTTTCAAAATATGGCCAGAAGCATCACCTGTTTCTCTTATAAGTGAGTCTCAGCAGTGAGCATTTCAAACATTAAGAGGGAAAATTAATGTGCACTGCAGTCATCCATGTTCATGTCAAGTAACGTGCATTGAAGCTTAGAGTTAAAGCTTAGTTTCTTGTACTTTATAGTCCATGCATCACACGTAGATATTATGTTTATGTGCCCATAGTACTGGATCTGAACATGACTTATCACGCCTGATGTTTGTAGGATTTGCAGGTGGAGTTTTATGAGCTTTTTGGGTATGGAGAAAAACCACCCCCTCCGACTTCAAAAGCATTTGTGGAAAATCTGACAACTTCAACCATAACAAAACTAGGTAAGTAACTTGCTGTAACAAAACTGGGTAAGTAATTGTTCAATTTAATGCTGTAGTAGTTTTCAAAAGCAGTTTTACAGTCATATTTGTAATCACAATTTTGAGCTAAATTTGACTTATTAAAAAGTTATATTTACCCAAAGATTTTACTGTAAAATTAGATGTTTTTACTACATGATATTGGCGATAGTCTTACCATATTATGTAATGCATCAGTACATTAATATTAGTGAAATTAGTATTTGTGTTATTGACTTACTATGCATTGCCAAGATTATATTGTAAAAAAGATATTAATTGAAATTATATCAAATTTGTTTTTATTTTTCAATAGAATATAGAAATAAAGCAGTAATTCTGAACTGACGATGTATATTGAAAACTAAGATACTTCATTAGGTACAAGATTATGTAGGATTGAGGTCTTCTGGTACTCGGCGAGGCTGTACATAAGTCGAGCATAAATGGGTAAACAGCTAACCCAGAGGAAGTAAGTCTGCTTGGTTCAAAGTATCATCAGACTTGCAACTGGTATGGAAGGAAATTGTACGACACAGATGAATCTTGTAGACAAAAACAGTAGCCTTTTGTAAGTGAATTTTACAGTACTGAGGTTTATATACAGAATTTCATATACAGAAGTTATGGCATAAAAAAGGGTTGAAACATTAGTCCCCTTATCTCATACTGCAGGAATTTAAGGAAACTATGGTGTCTGCCTAATTGTTTCACATGTCTATAATGATGTAGCAGTCATTAAAGGCAAGCCCTTTGTGAGAATTTGCATTTGTGTTACTATCTGAATTTTTTAAATGTATTCTATGTCAAGGTTTGGAAAACACAATAAGTTTAATGGTTTATTGAGTGTATCTGGTAAGTTGTATGGGAGAATGATGATTGACAGGGCAGTGGCATTTATAGAAGAATCATATTAGGGAGAAGCTTTGGGGTTTAAGGAGTTGTAGATGTGTGGATCAGGTTTTGGCTTCGAAGAATGTGAGAAATACTTAAAATACTGAGGGATTTGTATGTGGCTTGTACAGACCAGGAGAAATGGTGTAATAAGGTTGATAGAGATGCTTTGTAGGTCTTCTGAATATCTGGTGGGGGAGGAAAGCTACTGGAAGCAGTAAGAAATTTTCATCAAGGAGGATGCATTCCACATGGGAGCAGGTTAAGGTAGGTTCCATTTGGATAGGAAGATGCTCATCAGTGCTGTATTCCTTTCTCTCCTCTGACAATGATGCACCCTCCTCAAAGGTGATTTCTTGTTCGTAGTGTTACTACTTGCAGGTGGAGTCTGGAAACACCCCTCATAGATACAGCTCATTTTGGGGGTTAGAACAGTGCTCTAGCTCCCCAATGAGCAAGTGCTCTCTCAGATGCTCATAGGGCTTTACCTGTGGTAAAGAAATGGTTTTTCATTTTTCAAAACCTACATTTTTACAGTTAAATAATATTTGGGCTTTAATAAATTTTCTTTAGAAATAAAAGACTAATTGTTAGTTCTTTTTATATTGCTGACGTAATACTGAGATCTTATGTAACTCATTCAATAGTGATATATTTTATGAATTTGAACAAACTTATTCTTTTGTCTACAGGAGGTCAGTGCCCTGTATGCCTCAAAGAATGGGCTGAAGGAGATGAAATTAAAATGTTACCATGTAAACACAAGTTCCATCCAGCTTGCATCTTACCTTGGTTAGAGAAGGTAAGAGTTAATTATGTAGAAAATTGATAAATACAGCATACAAGTATACAGTGATACTGCATTAATGATTTAAGAAACAGTTTGAAGGAGATAATGTGGGATGGTTTATGAAAACAACATTTCATACAGTATAGATTATTGATTATGGTAAAGGCAACATTAGTGTTTATGAAATTATGTAAGAGCAGTCATTTTTTATTTTGAAGAATGTACTTACCCATACTACTCAGTACAAATATACATCAAAGATTGTATTTCAAATAAGGGGGAGGTGTTGACAGAATTTAAAGTGAGGTGGTGTGTAACGAATATGGAGTTGAGAGAGGAAATTTAGGTATAGTAGCAATTAAACTTTCCTAAATAAGGGGTATGGACAGAAATAGTTGTTGCAGTAGTTAAAGTGTTAAATAGTTGAGAGTACTTGATTACAGTAGTATGTGTTTCATGTAGCTACCTTACCGTGTTGGGAATAGATATCAATTTTATAAGTGGTACTGTTAAAGAAATAAAAGTAATGCTTTTTCCTTTATAAATGACTTTTTCATCTCATTTGTGTAATGTCCCACTGGAAAAAAACACTAAGAAGCCTGGTAATTTTTAAAAATCTGTTTGCCATGATAAGTAGTGTTTGCCAAATCCATGTGTGTTACAAATTTGAATTATCATCATTCAGCACCTCCTGAGTCAGAGCATTTGCAAAAGACAAATCTGTTTTCCCTAATTAATATTAAATAAGTATACAACCATAGGATTAATTTTATTAGGGCGTATACCACTTCAAGGCTGCACTCCACACAGGAGCAGAGAGGCCCTTAACAAGACTGTACTCCTTTCCAATCATCTATAATGATACAGCCTTGCTCCTTGCTCGCAGTTTAACCCCATAATTATATACAAATTTAGGCTGCCATGTGCCGCAAAATTCTAAAGTTATCATGCCAACCACTCCTACTCTAAACACTCCATAACTAACGACCAACCCTCAAGTAGAAAAAAATAGCTTACCCTTGCCTCACGCTTGACCAGCTTTTTGAGCAGTGCAAGGGTTTCATAGAGAGGACTCCTAAGGTAGGAAGGCGAGGTAGTGTATATATTTATAGACTGTACCTTATCTTCCTGCAGCAGGTTTCCCTTCTATCCTTGAGGTGCCTGCAGCATTCAGGAAGCTGGCCACATCTACCAGTTGGGACCACAGGTCATAGTGTTGTAATGTGTGTGCATATATGGAGGTGCAGGGCAACTGGGTAACAGTGTTGTGAACAAGTATGAAAAGAATAGATGTACATCCTCCATCCTTTTTTTCCAGACGAACTCATGTCCCATGTGCCGTCATGAGCTACCTACAGATGATGCAGACTATGAAGAGTATAGGAGGCAGAAGGTAATTTTTGATTTAATGTAGGAATTCCTAATTGTACAGTTGATAGCAGTCTTGTAAGTAACATTTTTAACAACTGTAGAATTTTTCTGCAACTGCTGCTGGATGATCTTCATTATTCAATATAAATATATGAAAAGAGTAATTAACCAAAATGTTCATGTAAGAGGATCTTTAAGTTCTGCAGCTGTAGATAGGGTAAAATACTTATTACGAGTGGTTAGTAAATCTATCCAGGCCAAACTCATGCTACTTTTTAGATATCTCATTAAACAGGTAAATTGATGTACACACACAAGAAAACCATAGCACGTGGTGCAACTGACACCCACATAAAACAAATAAAATAGGAGCAAAAGATAGATATGGGATTTTTATGAAATGGTTAATGAGATTTTGAGTTTGGGGCAGACCTTTAGGCAGACCAGTAATTGAGTTTGATTTGTTGTGATTATGCATATGGAAACCCAAGTGGGTGAAAAAGTCATAAGTTTAGGTGAATTTTTTGCCATATTTTGAACTCTCCCACATCATTGCATTGATTTGGTCATGGTCAGCCAATTCTCATTTTGACAATAAATGTTAATTATAATGGAGACTAATAGAATTATCTTTCTTTACAGGAACGGGCAAAGAATCGTGAAGCTGATCTTGAGATACTTCATAACTCGATGTTTTCATAGCAGTATATGAGACTATTATCAAGTTCTTAACCCAGCTTATTGTGTTACCTTTGATTTCCCAATAATGTTTGATTTTTCTCTAGTACTTGATCCATCTCATGTCATTAGAAATGGAGGTAAAGGTGATATATCAAACACTGTATGGCCAGGAATATTTCACATCCTTAATCCTGGTTGTCTGCATCAAGCACATGAAGTACTTATTGTCCAGACCTGTAATTGCTGAAGCCTCAGTTCAGAAATTTAGTTCCAAAAGTTTTAACACTTTGTCATCCATTGTCATACAATATTACAAGGGTTGGAGTGTCATGTTAACTTCCATACTATGTATGACAGAATAGGTATGCATGTTGTAAATATTACAAGCACTGGCTTATCCAACATTAGACACAAACTATGAAGTCTGATCAAGAATGCAGTGCATTGTGTATTCCGTATTTGCTCTAAATATTAAAGTAGAATGTAAAGTATTCCCTACAGATGTTTCCTAACTACTTCTGTACACATAACTTCAAAATTAAATCAAGTAAGTATCTACCACTGTTTTTTTATCAAGTTTTCATCACCTTAGTTTGGTTAATTTGTAGATTTTTATGAATGACCAACACAAAAATATGGAAGAGAAACTTAAAACATCTGTGATGTTTTCTTTTCTAAAAAAAAAAAAAAAAATAGCGTTCTGCATTAAAATCAAAATTCTATAGAAAAACTACTGCTGGGAAGTGTTGATGTAAAGGGAAAAGTACAGCCAGAGGAATTAGGACCAGAAGTTATACAAAAATAATGTTTCAGATAAACTTGGCTTCATATTTCCTATTACAATAAATGCATTCGACTATGTGCTTTACAACAGTGAATAAATGAAAAAATTGGAGTTTTCCAACATTACTTATTTATAATTACCCCAGGACAAATTTCTGTGAAAGAATCCTGGTGTTATCCATGATCTTTTCAACGGTTCCAGCAGCCTAAGGCTACACTACTTCCAGTAGCAAAGAAATGTAGACTCCTTTGGAGTGAGAACTTCTCGATGAGATTGTACTCCTAAGGATACCACCTCCATTAAAAAGTTTTTCACTTGCGGCGCATCCTCGAGTAAGCAAAGTCCTGCAACACATTAGCATGTTATTTACATACCTTTTTTTTCTCAAGCTTTCCAACACTGGTGAGGCAACACCATGAATAGATGAAGAAAGGCCACATTCTCTTACCTCCATTTTCTAGCTGTCACGTGTAATGCAACATAACCACAGCTCCCTCTCCACAACAGGACCCATAGACCTTTCCTTGGAGTGTAAGGATGAATGAAGAAAAACTGGAGATGAAGTTTTAGATCCATGGGAGTGGAAACAGTGGAAAACTGAATTGTGGAAGTGAGTCATAGTGTGGATTAAGGGGTTAGAGGTTCAGAGAACACAAAAGAATGTGTGGAAAGCAAGGTCATTGTCTGGGAGGGCATAAATAATCATATTTAAAGATAGTAGTAGTGCCAACATTGTCATATGGATATGAGGCCATGGTCTATAGATAAGGTGTGCAGACAAGGGTATGTTATGAAGTTCCTATATGCACATATCCAGATATCATATGAAAGGACATTACTAAACACACTGAAATGAATAAATACATATTTATGTACAAACTCTGGGGATAGGAGAGAAAGAATACTGCACATGGTACAAGGCAACAAAAGGGGGCAGGAGTTGGCAGCTAGAAAACCACTCCTTTATTGATTTCCATTAAAAGGAACAGAGGAAGGGGGCAAAGGAAGAATTTTCCTCTGAGTCTCATTCTTTTGTTCTTTAAGTTTACCTTACTCTTGTAGAAAACAGCAAACATTTCTGCAAGAAACATATGGCTATTTGTATTGATTTATGAATATATTTCATTGGAAAATGGAAAATCATAACATAACTGCATGGTGAAATGTTTATATATATTGTGTTGTAAGGCATGTATATATCATAAGGCTTTCAGAATCACATTAATATTTCCTAGAATCTGGAGGTGAAACAAAAAAATCTTGCTGAGGGCATTTTCAATATCATTAGTAGCCACAGTCAAAGGGTTAAAGCAATTCAAAAATTTTCTGAGCTTCAATGTTTTCTAATTACAAGAGGCATGACAGCATACAGGAGAAAGTAACATAAACATTTCTTATATGTTACAGAAAGTAATTTGTGGTTATGGATTTTTTATTAAGTGAACAAAATGCCCAGCTTCAACAAAAATGTACAAATTTACAGTTTTGGACTCCTTAGAAAAATTTCAAATGTCTAACTTTAATTATTAAGAATTTATATACTTACTACTCTGATTCATCACAAAGCTGTCCCTTCATATTTTTCAAAAACAGGAAGATTTTTCTCAAAGGTGTTGGTAATGTACAGAGCATGATACATCTCTTGACAGACTTCCAACATGACCAAGCAAATGCTGTAAGCCTGTATTCATCCTGAGAATGACATTACTAACATGGGGCTTCATGGGAGATATGAAACTCAAAGTTAAAATCATTACATTAGGCTACAAACATTTTCTTTCAAACTACGTTTCCCATTTTCAGCAGTTCAACCAGCAGACTTACCAGCTATTCTTATGAAAATCACACTTTCTTTCTATGTTTCCCTTTTACTGTGGGAAAATATTAAATTACTGCATTATGGTCCATTTTTGAAAAACAACTCATGAAAATTTTAATGTTTTGTCAAACACTATAAAGTTTCTATAAGAAACAGGAAAAATTTACATGTGAAACCCAGGTTTCCACATTCAGAAAACTGGTCAGGAAAATTCTACCACTTTCATACGTATATCAAGTGCTCTTCACAATATGATCTGAAAAATGAAAAAGTGAAAAACAACAATGGTATGTAATGAAATATGATGAAATATGATTACAACAAATGATATTATACTAGGAGAAGAAATATAAACTTTTAAGAACACTTGATATATCAAACTCTCCTTTGGTTGGAACTTGGCACATTAAGTTATTGAGCTTCATCTTGGAGCTGTCTAGAGCTGAGCCATCATGTGCAAAGTCTCTGCAAAATAAAAATGAACATATGAAGGAATCTGTAACCTTACCCTACATCTGTAAAGCTTATACCCCTCCCTGTAATATTCAAATGATTTTTCACAAAACAAATCATTTTATAACAAATTCCTTTCTTCAATCCCTGACCACATATTCCATCAATCATATTCAACTCTTAAAATAGCTAAACTTTTTTCTTATTATCTTTATAATACTTTGTTGCTGTCTCCCGCATTAGCGAGGTATCGCAAGGAAACAGACCCAACCCACCCACATACACATGTATATACATAATCGCCCACACACACACACACACATATACATACCTCTACATTTCAACGTACACATACATATAATACACAGACATATAATATATAAACATGTACATATTCATACTTGCTGCCTTCATCCATTTCCGTCACCATCCCGCCATACATGAAATGGCTAAACTTAAAATCATATATATCTAATCATACACGTTTTACAAATAATAACTGCACCTACAAGTATAAAGCTCCTGATAATCAAACACAGACATCACCTGGTTAACACTGGAGATGCATTCCTAGATAATGCATTGTACAAGAAAAACCAAGCAATGAAACCAATTCTATCATATGATACAGTAGGATAAAGGAAGATTACCTTCCTTTGGGAGATTTCTAAACCTTATTTTCACACAAAAATATGAATAAAAGGTCAAGAAACATAAAACACAATTCAGGAATGTTGTCAATTTAAAGCAATCATACAAAAAATAAAGTTCACAATACTGTATCAAGTACAATACAACATATCAGTATTTGCCAATTATCTTGGTTCAGGATATCAGTATTTGCCAATTATCTTGGTTCAGGAAGCCAGAGCTCACACTATCTTATCACAAGGACTCAATAATCATCCAGGCTCACCTGTACAATCCCTAATCAAGCCCTATGTATAACACAAATACCCAAGTGGACTAAGATAGAAGGTTTCAACCCAGCCCTTTACATAGAATATAAGTTAGTGTACTTACCTATAAGATACTCTAAACCTCCTTTGCAAGAACTTGGAGAGATCATCAAGGATGGGTTCTTTATGCAAAGCAACAAACTGTTCTCGGCATATCTGGAGTGAAAAAACATCAAAATTTCTATTACAATTATTCTATTCGCAAAATAAAGGGATGAATAAAACACATTACCTTTAACACCAGTCAGTGACACTAACCACTACATCTCTTACAGACATCATCTGTTGTTACTAGCATTCTCCTTAGCTTTTCTAATATACAGTTCTTTCACTTCTTACATACACCCTGACATTCTTAGCCATCTCCTTTCAGAAAAGCTGATTATCTTAACTTCTGATTAATTTTTCTTGCTTTTCTGATACTGATATACACTGTACTTCTAAATCTTACTCATTCAAAAATTTGGGAAGAGCAAAACCAAGAGATTTTATAAGTATTAACTTACACAGTTTCCTATATCACAAGAAATTTTCCTGCCATAAAGTAAGTTAATTCAGACAAGAGTCCCTTTACAAATCAGAGTCTCTGCATATTTCTGCAGATTTCTCCAGACATGATTCAGACATACTACCTTTCACTGTCTTTTTACTTCATAACTTTTTTCCTGTATCTATGTACCTATCACATTACATATTCTGCAATTTCTTCCATGCTCATGCTATATTTTACTTCACAGAACATTTCTCTCACTAAGCTCAAATCCAATCAAAGTAACATTCCCGACTTTTCATTCATTTTGAAGTCAAAATACAGTGAGTAAAATAACAGTACATATTGAACCTCTGTAGATACTTAAAAGAACTACCTACCAATCAAAATATATCACGCCTCTACCATATTGCAAAGTGAACTACACAGTCTCTCCACACACCACACTTTCTAAGTACTTCTTCAGATTACTTTTGAGAAAGGAATTCAAACATATTCCTGAAAACTGGGTGAAAACTATTCCATGTATGACAGTAGCCATACATGTATTGAGCTTTAAGACAGCCAGGATGACTCAATCATTAATAATATGGTAGTAATAGGATTACCATGTGGTGCTACAACAGAAATTTTCATGCCATCCTATTACAATTAATAATCTAAGAATACGAGGGGACCCAAACCTTGTTCATGATGTCAACTGAGGAGGCATGAGTCCAGAAGCAGTCATGTATTGATATAAATGTGATACCAGCTTGTTGACAATAGAGAGAAGTTAGCATCATATGTGATGAGTCCAGGGAATGAATGAAGTTTGGGGGAAATGCATTTTTCTGCTTCATCACATTAGGCCTCCTGGATGAAGAGAAATATTTCAGTGTCACAGAGACTTTTACATTTCATTTGCATCTCAAAACCTGCAATTACAATATGCATCATATCTCAGTAAAGTGCAGTGAAGTCTTCATATATTGTTTAACCCTCTCAGTCCTATACACATATATCAAACACATGAAATAAGAATTCTACACAAGTATGAGATGCTTGTTAATGTTTCCTGTCCTGTTTCATACATCCTGGAGCAGCTTTGAGCCAGAAAATGATACTGTATGTCACCAGCAGTAATAATTCAACCTTGGATACTTTACAGTAAGTCAGTTACCATACAAACACCATGGGGTATCTGGCAGCCACAATAGTGATACATGTGCATCTGGCAGCAATTAATATAAATGCATGGTGGTGAATCGGAAAAAACAAGATGAAGATTTGGTGGAAAGTTGAGATTCACAGGAATATGATGATGATCATCATCATCATCATGAAGTCTTGTTTGAGCTGTAATGCTAGTGACATGCCAGAAACATGCTTCAAACTATGACATTTACTGCTATGGAAGTTAAAGCTGCTAATAAAGGCTAGACAGACTGATAATAAAGGCTTGTTTGTTTTCTTTTATATATATCTTACATCTTTTAACACTTTGGGATCAATTCAAATCATTATTCTCTAAATCTTTTTCATTTTTTGAAAAACCTTTTGCTGGAGGAACACAAAAACAGACCAAGCATAGGACAGTTCTTGATGTTATCTCATTCATGCAAGAAACAGTGTAGAAACATGGAAGAATGGCTTAAATAAATTTACAATATAGACATTCAAAATCCTTCACCTATCAATCAAATTATGAGAGAGACAGTATGCAAACAATGCAGTACTCACATGTAGGAATCCATGGAAAATGACGTGGGAAGTTTAGTTACTGATGCTTGGTTTCCTACATGTCTGCTGTATGGCTGGACCACTGGCAGACCCAAGGGTGTCACATATTCCAGATTCTCACCACAAGTCTAAGGGATAAAGAGAATATCAGGGAGGAACAGAGAGTGCCCAGCATAAGTAAAAAAGTAAACTTTTCCATACAGTGCATGCTAGTCCAATAATTATGTTTAACTACTTGGGCCAGATATTATTCTTCCAACATCCATAGTTCAAGCTAGACAATCAGTACATTCAAACCTCTTAACATTTGTTTCAGTAAAATACCATGTTCAGTATAGTCTATACACCAGATGTTAATGAAATACTATCAATCAATATTTAGCATGCTGCATAAAGTATTCACTATCTCCAACATGTGTACAGTGGACCATCATGCAAAATACCATCAATTACTACCATATCTGACATGTTTGGGATAATACTTAAGTATGATGCAAATATGTAAAATTTCAGCCTGTATCACAAGAAAAATAGCACTGCTCATATTCATTCTTTTTTAGCAAAATCTTTATGTGTGGCAACTGCTCCTCATGTTATGAGACTCCTTAGCAATGAAAGGACCTCTGTGACTCGTTACTGTTTACATACATGCAATAATTCCTAGGAGAAAGAAAATTTGGATAAAGTAAACACCCACTTTAAGCCTTGCTTTCCTGAAAATAAGTTTTAACTTTTAAATTTCTAGGATTCTGTCGTTTCTTGTTTAATCTTTATCATTCTTTTCATAATAATAATTTGTTTTACTAAACTATATATATATTTTCTCAAAGGCCTTAATAACCTCAAAGGAATTTTTTTTCCTCATTTCATTACACCTCATGCGAAAACTCATTTCAGGACTATAAAGTACATAAAAAATTTCAACAAAACCATTACAGCATTAGATGACGAAAGATTATGGCTGCAGGTTACAAATGAAAAAAAAAAGGTCAGGAACAGTCACTGCAAAATGCCACTTGCTTAATTCTCTTGTTTTGACCAGAACTGGTGAAGATTAGGATCACATCAGATGATGATTAGTAAGGTATCAAGTTTACTTAGAACTAATGACAGGGCCAGGGAAGTAGCACCAGGAGCAAAGAAAATAATCACCTCATTTGCACGTCTACTCTTTGGCCATCATATAATTTTTACCAAAACCAGAGCTGTTCATCTACATTCAGGCCCCAGAGACTACCCACTGGTTTACACACTATAAACCACCAATCTAATGCAATCTATCCAATGCATGCCTTGCTCCTTCCTCAAAGTTCAGGTCCTGATATCCCAAAGCCCCCTTCACTCCACCCACACATCTCCGTCTTGGTCTTCCCCTCCCTCTTCCATCCATTTTTGACATAAAAAAATTTCAATAAATCTTCCTTTGCTGACATTCTATATATGTCCAAAATATTTGAACACACCATAGTTAGCCCTTTAGCCCTAACAATCATGCTGTAATTCTACATATAACAAAACTTCTTCACACCCTATCATCATTATGTAATTTTACCTTAAATGTTAAGCTCCAATTTATTTCAATAACATTATGAACATTTTATATTTATTTATTATACTTTGTCGTTGTCTCCTGCATTAGCAAGGTAACGCAGGGAAACAGACGAAAGAATGGCCCAACCCACCCACATACACATGTATAGACATACACGTCCACACACGCACATATACATACCTATACATTTTAACATATACATATATATACAAACACAGACATATACATATATACACATGTAAATAATTCATACTTGCTGCCTTTATTCATTCCCATCATCAACCCGCCACACATGAAATAGCATTTCCCCTCCCCCCCGCCACACATGAAATAGCATTTCCCCTCCCACCGTGAGGTAGCAGTAGGAAAGGACAGAAGGCCACATTCGTTTACACTCAGTCTCTAGCTGTCATTAGTAATGCACCGAAACCACAGCTCCCTTTCCACATCCAGGCCCCGCAAAAATTTCCATGGTTTACCCCTGATGCTTCACATGCCCAGGTTCAATCCATTGAAACATACACACTTCTATATCTTCCTCAAGATGTAAACAAGCAGTTATTCCTTTAACTTTACCATGGCTGGGATGAACATTAAAAAAAAATAAAGAATCTTATAATCCCCTAGTAGATAACATGGTCACCATCAATATACCAATGATGTTATCTATACACACAACCCAAGGTAGGAATTGTTACATAAAATCTTGTCAGAGCTTTGATTTTACAGAAATATACTTGACTGACATAAAATCACACTATCTAATATAAAAGGCATTACCATTACCTCAGAAACTATCTTTGCACAATCAGTAAACCAGGTCTGAATTTCCTTTGTTGCTGTAAACATCTTCTCCAGGCAAAAGAAGGTTTTGTTCACCAGGTAGTGAGAAGCAGCCCAACGCTGCTCAGGAGGAAAGTTGTCCAAGGCTGAAAAAGAGTCATTTATCTATTCATCATACATAATTGCTGATTCCCGCATCAGTGTGGTAAGGCTAATAAACAGACCAAGAATGGCTCACTCTCACATAAACGTATATATACATAAACGCCCATATATGCAGATACACATACATATATACACATATACATAATCATCCTTGCTTGCCTTCATCCATTCCTGGCGCTACCCTGCCCCACAGGAAACAGCATCACTGCCCCCCACTTCAGTGAGGTAGCATCACGAAAACAGACAAAAAAAGGGCACATTCATTCACACTTGGTTTCTAGTTGTCATGTGTAATGCACCAAAACCACAGCTCCCAATCCACATCCAGGCCCCACAGACCTTTCACATGCCCTGGTTCAGTCCACTGACAGCACATCAAGCCAGGTATACCACATAGTTCCAATTTACTCTATTCCTTGTACACCTCTCACCCTCCTGTATGTTCAGACCCCAATTGCTTAAAACCTTTTTCACTCCAATCTTCAACCTCCAATTTCGTCTCCCGCTTCTCCTTGTTCCCTCCACCTCTGACACACATATCCTCGCTGTCAATCTTTCCTCACTCATTCTCTCCATGAGTCCAAACCATTTCAACACATCTGCTCTCTCGACTACACTTTTTATTTCCATACATCTCTCTTACCCTTTCATTACTTACTCAATCAAAAAAATCCTTTTTAATATTAAAGACTGCACCTACAACCATTATTGTCATTATAAACATATGACATGAATTCTGCAACTAATAGTCTTATGTTAACTGAAATCAAACATCTTTATAAACCATCAATTCATTCCAAAGCCTTACTACTTCTCCGTCTTAAATATCCCAAACCAAACATATTCAATTATCCTCTCTAACAGTTCCTGTACCTTACATACTCTTACACTGATCCTTTGGTCCCGTCTCTCATCATCCCTTCACCAACAGAACCTTACATGTCTTGCCAAAAATTTTACAGGAATGCTGCTACCATCCACTTTTTGGGGATCACTCTGAAGAACTGGGATGTTGAAACCAATTCCCCTTAGCTAGCAAATCAGCAGGGACACCAAACTCCTTGAGCAAGACGTGCTAACCTTTATACCCCTCATGTAAACAGCAAGAAACATGAAATTACTGACAGACAAATAAACAGATTTACAATCAACAAACACACTGATTTATGAATACTAGATTTTACCCCTGAGGTGAGTCAAGTTGATATGTTGCAAGGCAATGTTAAGGTTATCATTTTATAATGTTAAGATAGCAGACGAATTTAACCCCGTTTCTGGAAGAACAGCCTATTATGATCATCAGACTGAATTCAATATATGTTTTACATTTTAGCAGTCAGTAATGTCACTACAAAATGAGAAAAAGAAAGAGTGCTGAAGGTTATGTGAACTGGTAAAGCACAAAGGATAATACTAACAGGATAAAATATGGAATTTGCAGATAGAGTGAAACTTGATGGAAACTGTTATATACTCTGTAACTTCTGTAGGATTATTGGATAAAGGTAAAGGATAAGTGAAAGATGAAAAAACTCTTAATAAGGGAAAGAGATAAAGATTGTGGAAACACTAATCAACACATATAACTGCATGGCTTGAGTGGAGGGGTACGTACCTATAATGGATGTGAGATAGCTTCATAATTCTTATGTAAGTAAAAGCAGGCAAGGGGAAAACTGAGACAGGTATAGAAACTACATGAATTCCAAGTGAGAAAAGTGTTCTACTGATAAGTAAGTGGTCTAGCAATATGCTTGATATACAAAGAAACTTTGCAAGGATATTCTTGTTTTCAATACCAGACGCAATATACAGTTTATGGAATTTTACTTACCCTTCAGTTGTTTCTCAATCTGAAGACGAGCTCCATAACGTGTCACTCCATACACAGTGGTCATGACTGTCTGCTTAATGACTTTGCGCTTCACATGCCCCTGCAGTGCTCGAGCAATCTCATGCCCCAAATCAGCATCTTTAACCCTTTCCTTTTCCACTAATGCTGCCACAGCTGAGTAAACATCCTGAGGAAGCCAAGTACATAGAGTTATTTGGAATTTACTCAGTAATTTCATCAGTTTATACAAAGAAAATTTCTCTAATGAGTAAACTTCATGAGGAAGTAAGTACACAGAGTTATTTGGAATTTACTCAATATTCTTATCAGCTTGTACAAAAAAAATTCTCTAAGTTAGAAAAAACAAGAAAAATAAATAAATGAATATAATGGCAAGAACAAAAAAGTAAGAAATTCTTTAAAATATGGGCTTCACTGTTCTTAATTAGTCAAGTAATTACTTAAACTTTTATTCTACTATGGCCCTTTCTTTTGATGTAAAAGGCAATTATATGATGGGATACAGTTTCCATATAAAATCAGGAGGAGTTATTAGGCTTTGTATACCCTGTAATGAAGTGCAGTAAGGTGCAATAAGTGAAGAAGTAATAATGTTTGAATATGAGCTTATGTGAGGAGGTCTAGGGAAAGTGGGGTGCATTCTGTACCTGGTTGTGGAATGGCAACATAAGGAACCTTGGTGGCTGACATGAGGCATAAGGTAGAAGAGAGGGTTAAGGTCTTGGACGTGCTAAAGGGTGTTTGGAGAGAAAGATCAGTACCAAAAGGGGCCCAGATGGGTTATGTTTGAAGGTACAGCAGTTCAGACACTGTTGCATGGATATTAATCCCAATCCTTGAATTCAAAGGAAAGGAAGACAGAGAATCTACTGGAAATTATATGCTGTGACAACATGTGGCATGAAGCAAGTTTAGCAAGTGAGAAATGACATTGCTCAGAGAAATGTGTAGTGAGAGTAATCTGACAAAAGTTTTTTTTTCTAAGTACCCAAAAGCTTGTCGCAAACATGTCAGCTGAAAGAGTAAAATAATTCTAAGCTCCTCAGGTGTGTATATATCGTGGAAAGGTTATAGATGTTACAAAGAAAAATGGGTGAAAAATGCCTGTACTCAATACCACAGCAAGAAGTTACCAAAACAGTTTCTCACTCGCATCTGCCATCAGTGCTGTACCATCAGCAAACAACTTACTCAGTTCCCAGGCCCTCTCATCCCCTACGGACTGCATACTCTTGCATCTATCTCCCTTATAAGCCCAACCATAAACAAACTGAACAACCATGGTGACATCACACACCTCTACCACAGACCAATCTTCACTTGGAATTATTCACTCTCTCGCTTCCTACTTGTACACATTTGCTAACTATATGCTTTACGTAAAAATAAAGACAAATATATAGAGTTGTGCGCAGGAGGATGGATGTGCTGGAAATGAGATGTTTGAGGACAATGTGTGGTGTGAGGTGGTTTGATCGAGTGAGTAACGTAAGGGTAAGAGAGATGTGTGGAAATAAAAAGAGCGTGGTTGAGAGAGCAGAAGAGGGTGTTTTGA
Source organism: Panulirus ornatus (assembly GCF_036320965.1). Classification (NCBI taxonomy): domain Eukaryota; kingdom Metazoa; phylum Arthropoda; class Malacostraca; order Decapoda; family Palinuridae; genus Panulirus; species Panulirus ornatus. The sequence goes on from NC_092270.1 coordinate 8,634,167, forward strand.
AGTGGTTTGGGCACATGGAGAGGATGAGTGAGGAAAGATTGACCAAGAGGATATATGTGTCGGAGGTGGAGGGAACAAGGAGAAGAGGGAGACCAAATTGGAGGTGGAAAGATGGAGTGAAAAAGATTTTGTGTGATCGGGGCCTGAACATGCAGGAGGGTGAAAGGAGGGCAAGGAATAGAGTGAATTGGAGCGATGTGGTATACCAGGGTTGATGTGCTGCCAGTGGATTGAATCAAGGCATGTGAAGCGTCTGGGGTAAGCCATGGAAAGCTGTGTAGGTATGTATATTTGCGTGTGTGGACGTATGTATATACATGTGTATGGGGGGGGTTGGGCCATTTCTTTCGTCTGTTTCCTTGCGCTACCTCGCAAGCGCGGGAGACTGCGACAAAGTATAATAAAATATAAATAAAAATATAAATAAATAAAAAAAGCCTTCGATAAGTATGGTTTCCACTATTTTTATGAATCAATCACAACTAGCAACAGAGTATACTGAATTTTTTTCAGAGTAGGGGATATCTTTGTTATAAACTTGAAAGTTTTCATATTACATAAACAATATAACAAGCACTTACTTGTGGTACCCTGCTAGGTGCTAAATTGACAGACACGGCACCAATCTTATCACGACCCAGGGCAGCATAGTGCTGTAAACCATTACATGAACCATCTTGGTGAATTGGAAGATGAGACACATAATCTGCTGGGTCATCACTTCTTAAGGCTGCTGCTAACTGGAAATTAAAATTTTTGAGTGAAACTGCTGATACAAAAATCAATTCATCTTATACCTCTATATATTCCATAGCATACTAGGGAGGTAAAATACTATATCATAATTTCATAACATACCTCTCAATATATTTTATGCAAGTGGGGCAAAATATCATACTGTAACTTCATTCTGTACCTCAAAAAAGAGAAATAGTGTAGAAAAGGAAGAGTGAAGTCATTCTTGGTTTTTGCTTTTTATTCTATGCTACAAATTTTGAAATATGCAGCCTTCAGACATAAGTCCTTCCTTACAGTTTATACCCCATAAATTTTAATCTCAAAGACAGTTCACATGAATAACATCCCAAGTGTTCCATAGCAGGACATATGATATGTCCTCCTTTAATCCTTAACTACTTTCATCTAGCTTATAGTGCAAACCAGAAAATGTGTGCACAACACTTGTCTGCATGAATAGATGGGCCCACTCCCATTCTGGAAAATTTCTTCACCTCTTGGTTTTAACATTTTTTTCCTCCAAACATATTAACCATTTCTTATGTTAGCAAGGTAGCGTCAAGAACAGAGGACTGACCCTTGGAGGGAAAATCCACACTTGGCCCCTTCTCTGTTCCTTCTTTTGGATTTCCAGGCCCCAACTCCCAACCCTTCTAGTTACCTTCTACAACAAGCAGGGAATATGTGGAAAGTATTCTTTCTACCCTATCCCCAAGGATGTCAACATTTAAGCATCTTCACTCACGTTAATAAGAAGATTGTGGTCAAAGTCATATACATTTTTTTGTGGTTCCACATCCATCGCTGTTACTACCACTAAAGCCTCTCTTTTCTTATCATTTGCACTGGCAGGCAGCCAACGACCAGGAAGGTATATTACCAGTACTACCCACTGGGGTATCAGGAGTATTAGTGTCATCTGCTTAGTGAGCCAGCACTTTAGTGGTTGTCAAGTTGCACTCATCTGACCCAGGTAGCTGTCTTTTCTTTCTGCTTCACTAACATGTGGACCATTGGCATTCTGTCAACAAACATATAATCTCTTCGTGTCATATGTAACACTTGACAACACTTAACTAACGCAGCTCATTCTTCGTAACTTCAGATTTTCCTGCAGTGAGCACTATGTGCTAGCCCTGCCTTTTGGCAAAATGGTAGGAGCAGTAAATAGACGAAGTAGGTAAGAACATTGCGCCAGGATTATTAAGTACAAGCAGATGGTACAACCATTACACAGAAGTAGTCATTAGGACCATTAGATAGGAGCCTCTGCAAACACTGTGCTACACTTACACTCTACCAGTGACCTGTTAAAGGTTAGGTACTGAAGGCTATAAAGTGGCACTGGAGTTCATCAATCATGGAGACTCTGTTGCTGTGGCCACCCTTTTAAGGGAGTTCCAATTGGAACAGGCATTAGATATATAGATAGATAGACAGATAAGAGAGATCAGCAGATGTTTGATGAAGTCTTCAACACATCTGAATCCATGTTATCACTTCCATCTCTGGAATGCTTCTTGATGATGTGCATACCAGGCATCATCCAACACTGTATTTACATCTTCAACATCCTTCTCCAGTGTCCTATGATACTTTTAAGCAATCATCTGCAGATCTTTGAGAAGGCACTGGAACCTGGGATATATGTGTATTGGAGAGAAAAAAAAAGCAGCATTGTTGAGGACAGCTTCCTCTTGTTTCTCCATGGCCTAGAACAGGGAAGCTGAGGTGATTCCAGGTTCTTTAGTGAGTAATACCATACATTTCATCCACTCACCAGGGAAATCTCCAACAGGATTCCTCAGTTCATGTACAACCACAACTTCGTGGACTAGCTTCAAACTCTTCAGTAGATCTTTGATGCTTCCCTAATCTTTATTATGAGCAAAAGATATTCATTTGTGAGTAGCATTGGGTCCAAGAATGTCTCCAACGAATGCCTTCACACTTTACAGACAAAACTCCACTTTGTGAATGTAATGGCATACACAAATTGGAGAAGCACAGCAGCAGACTTACATGATGTATAAGGAAGTCAAACATGCAGCAATTAGCTGATGTCCAAAGGTTCAGCCAGCCACTACCAGAGAGTCACACATCAATACGTGAAAATAAATTTCATTCTATTGGACCATAATCTAAACTCTAGATATTATACGGTGACCAAATTATGATATCAAATTATATGGAACCTATCAATATTATGGACAACTGCATACATAAAAAGGCAGAAACTCTACTGCAACATGTAGCTCATGTACGGTTATACACACACACACATGGTAATAGCTGATGTCCTCAAGTCACTGAAGACACTCAGAGAAGTATATCATTGTCGTCAAAGATACTGTGCAGAAACCTAACATACCCAGCACTGAGACCAAAAGGATCAGAAAAACAAAAAGTAAAATAGTAGGGGTAGAGAAAACATTTTGTACTTCTGTACTGAACCTGAAAAAATCAGACCATAATTTCAAAATGTACTTACATCATAAAGAAAAAATCCATAATCTACTGCAATTTCATACTGTATTGTAGTGAAATACCTGCCTTGCTGTACAGTAATAGGTATGGATAATTTCTGAGACTATATCCTTCTTTTTAACTTTTTTGATAATTCCGTGGAACTGATAAGACTAAAAATATGCTTTTAACATCCTGATTTACCCCAGTCCTGAGGAACCTCTAAATCTAACAGGCTCAATCCTTTAAGAATTACTACATCAAGGACCTTAGCTGCGTCTTCTACACCCTGTGTCTGCCTTTATCACCTGTGATTCCAACCACAACTACAGCCACTACTAGGGAACATGATTAACTCTTAAACTAAACAAATGTTTGTCAGTTTCCACTATAATTGCACAGACTCAGAGCTTGACCTCCCATCTTATAAAAGATATAACCACAGCACCAGTTAATCTATTTAGGTACCATTATATTATTTGCAGATAACTTATATGAAGGTTCTATATGAAACATTCCAAACTGTTTGAGCAGCTAACCTCCATGCATGCTGCTAATGTCTGCCAGGGCTCGTCACTTTTTGTCCACCATCGCCTGCCAGTGAGTGGCTTATCAGCTGAGTCAAAAATGTCCTCCAAGACGTCCTCACAATATTTTATCCGATCTTCCACAGAATCTCTTTTGACAAAACCGGTTAGGTTGGCTAGATGCAACTGAAAAAGATTTAAGTCATTATATCAAAATACTATCATGTTTTTTAATATTACCACTCCAACAACAGACTGATAGACTGATAAACAACATCACTGAAGTTTGTTCATTTCTAAGTATTTCCTGTCTTTGATTTATACACTTTGTATGGATTCTGAAAATAATGTACATGACAATGTAACCAAAAATGAAAGTCATTACCATACATTTTATCATATAGTCATGGCAATACATCTATATAAGAACAACTATGCACCTACCACTCACAGAGTGATTGAGAAATTTTAAATGATTAATGAAGTCTTGAGATACAATGCATGTGCTAGTATTTGGGTCATTCTTAACATCTAAAAAAAAGCATTAACTATACAATTTATGGAAAAATCTATTGATATATGACAAAGATAACTGTCCAATAAAAACTGTTTATATTCCCAAAGAGTATATGTACTTTTGAATAAGATATGACATGGCATTCTTACTTTGAGCCATCGTAAACCATTAGGTCCCAGTTTTTCTCCCCTGGCAAACTTCAAGACTGAACGAAATACATCTGAAGATAGGTGGTTGAGATGTGGAGGGCATGGATACACACGGCCCCGGAAGTCCATGTTGTGAGGAAACCAAAACACTCGGTCACGAAACTGTTGAAACATTAATCCATTAGAATAATGAGTAAATTTACCACATCTGATAATTTTTTTCCATACATATTAGCCATTTCCTTCATTAGTGAGGTAGCATCAAGAACAGAACACTGAGCCTCAGAGAAAAAAATCCTCACTTGGCCTGCATCTCTGTTCCTTCTTTTGGAAAAGTAAAACAAGAAGGGAGGATTTCCAACCCACTACTCCCATCCCTTTTAGTTGCCTTCTAAGACACACAGGAAATACGTGGGAAGCATTCTTGGTCTGTTTCCTGGCACTACCTCGCTGACATGGGAACTGCAATTATGTATAATAATATATAAAATGTATGTAAACCAATAAGATGATAGATAGACAAGTTATGAGAAATAATGATTTTGAATGAAGGTTTGGATGGTGAAAACCTGGAGAGACTGGAGTCCTTTAGGTACCTGGGAGAGGATGTGGCAACAGACAGATCCATGGGGCTGAAGCGTGTCCTTGAATAGGTATTCTTTTTTGCTTTTTTATTTTAACAGTACAGTTATTTTTCTTAATACCTTTAAATACAGAACAATAAGAAGAAAGGTAATTAATCAAAGTACATAAAAAAGAAACACTGTAACTACTGTTTTCTTCCTCCCTATTAATTTCCCCATTCTGTGTATAGTAATTGCTGAGATAAACCTGACTCTTTTCATGCATACTTTCATTCCTTATGGTGCTGGCAGTTTGTAAAACTACCCCTATAAGAATACCAAATGCTGAAATACACTTACGTGATGAGCAAGAGAAAGTTTGTAAAGTGCATCACACCACAAGGAGTGCATTTCACCCTTCTTTTGTTCATATTCTAGGCGTTGTCGACGTATCTTGTGAATTTCAGATTTGCTCATACCAGATTGGATTTTCTGTGGCTCTGGACATTCTGATGGTGGCTGCGGGATGTCTAATTCATCACATCCCTTACCATTAAAAAGCTGTAAATCAACAAAAGAATATCCAATCAAAATGACTTATAATCTTAATCATTTTACACTTATTGAATGAACTGGTTAATATGATAACAGAACTGTATCATTCTGGCTAGATTAGGTTAGAGTGGTTTGGGTTAAGGTCTATGGAAATGTGCTTCTGATCAATGCTTGCTTATTTTGTCTACCAGTAATCATCCAAACTATTCCTTCATCCTTTCTGGGAAAATGTTGCAAGTACTCGTCTATCTATTTATCTCTAACGCCTGTTACCAAATGGAACTCCCTCAAGGAGGTGGCTAAAGCAATAAAGTCTCCATAACTAATGAACTCATGCCACTTTTTAGCCTTTAGTGCCTCATCCTTAACAGGCCACTGGCAGAGGGCAACTCTGGCAGAGTGTTTACAGAGGCTCTTAGCCAATGTTCCTACTACTTCTACCTAATGCCTGTACTTAATCCTCCTGCCTAAATGTTCCTACCTACTTCTTCTATCTATTGCTTCTAGCATTTTGCCAAAAGGGAGGGATAGTGCATAGTGCTCACCACAAGAAAGTCTCAGGTTACAATGAATGAGCTTTGTTAGTGAAGTGCTGTCACGTGATGTGTGTGACATGGACAGGTTGTACGTTTGTGGACAGAATGCCAGTAGTCAACATGTGAGAGGGTGGGGAAAAAAGAAAAGAAAAAAAAAAAAAGCTACTGGATTAGAGTAGTGCAACTTGACAACACTTAAGGGCTGGCTCACTATGTAGATGTCACCAACCCTCCTGATACCCAGGCAAACAGTATTGGCAGTATTGGTAATATACCTTCCTGGTCATTTGGCTGCCTACCAACTATCAACTAAACCCTCTCCATATGTCCAAACCCTCACCAGCCCTTTCATATGTACTCCTCTTTCCACCACATCTAAGCTCTTTCATATATAATCCTCTTTCCACCATATCTCTCACTTATCCTTATATTTCTAATTCAATCAACCTTCCTCACACCAAATATTGTTCTCAGACATTCAATCTCCAACACAAACATCCTTTTCCATACTTTGTCATCTATGGCCCTGCGTTGCATCCATATAACACCGTCAAGACTACTATACCATCAAATACAACACCCATCTTTGCCCTCACAGAAAGTGACCCACCATTTCTTATTAATAAACCTTCATCACACCACACTGTCCTCACATTTCATTTGCTACAAATTCATCCACTTCTGTACTCTGTTATCTACGGCCATGTCTTGCATCCATACAACACTTGGGACAACAATACCATGAAACATACCCATCTTTGCCCTCACATGGAATGAACAAGCTTTCCACACATTCCTCAATGCAACCAGGACCTCTGCTACATCACCCACTTAATGCTCATTTCAGCTCCCATAGGTTCCACTTGCTCCTATGTCCAACCCCAGAAGTCCAAAACACTCCATTTCCTCTTTGTTCTTTCTATTCAGACTAAAACTCCAAATGTCATGTCTCTCACAACTGATAAGCCTAATAAACTTGCTTATATTCAAATTTAATCTCATCTATTCTAACAAGAAGCAAAATATTCTCACAAGAAGCAAAATAAAATTCTTTTTTTAAAAACCTCCTTATTCATGCTAGATATGTTATTTCCCCCAATTTTAGAAATCTTCATAAATATTAATTCTACATTACCTGAATAATGATATCAAGAATGGGCTTGTTAATTCTCCATGGGATAGTGCTCAGCTGATTAAGAGAATCCATGACTGGGTACAGCTGCTGATTACCACACTCCTCCATGCGTTGTTTCTGCAGATGAGCACTGTAAGGCAACCTGCATGGGATGGAATATGCAATTTTACAACTGAACGTTGCTCAAAGTTTCAGGACTGCTACACTCAATAGGGAACTCCTAACTTCACTTTATGATTAATTCTAGGCTGAAATACAGCAAAGTTTATCATAATAAACCACAAATGAATATCAAGTGCTCATAAGTAACTTCTCTTTTATGCCAATGCAATCCATCAGCTCTTAATTTCCTTTCTAAATACGTAGGATCGATCAAGTGCACACACCATTTTGTGTGAAATGATTTTGCAAAACAGAGATCAAACATGCAAAAATAAATACCAAGAGACTTATTAATTGAAATTATTCTGGGGTGAAAAAAAGGTGAGGGTTAGTGATGCTGCAGTGGCTGTATACACCTAATTTGTGCCAAACAATTGGGAATGGAGTGATGTTGATAAACTGACAGATGGATGGTATTAAAAAAATATCCGATGTAGGCTCATTCCATATATAACAATCTTACCTGACAATCTTGGCATCATTAAGAAGGTAGCCTCCAATTTTTGTGGATACCCAAGGAATTGGTGGGCAAACCATTGGTGAGACAATACTTTCAAAGGTCAGTGTGGGCTTTGCAGCTTTTTGATACAATTCCACCAAGGATGGTGACGGTTTGATCTCATCCACCACACGGTAACCCTTTACCCGCTCTACCTCATACAGGACTGGATAGGCATGTCTGAAAGACACATTTTATATCTATAATCTCAGCTTTATCATATATAAGTTTGTTATGTATACCTTCTATGATGCAGAGAATCTTTCTGTATGGAAGTAACTGCTATTAAAGTTGCATATGAGATCTATCATGGGGTAAACTTTATTTACCTACAATCTCAAGCTATGTTCCCATCAACAAACTGATGGAAAAACTAAGTAAAGATCAATAAATGAGTAAATGAGCAATATCAGCAATTCTAATCAAAATGAAAAATATAAGTATTTCAAAAAAAGTGAATGAAAAGTAAAGTTCAGGGTATAAAAGTGCAAATGAATGGAGTTCAAGATAAGGACTGAACAACATAGTAATCTCATTCATTCCTCTAACTCACACTCAACTTTGATCTCCCAAAATCAACATAAGTATGTCATCAGTGGGACAAAGCATTCCTTTATCCTCGGGAAAAATGAAAATCACTCCTATCCTTCTACTGATATGGTTCTCTGGTATTTGGCCAGAAGTATATCTGAAAACTTGTTACACTATCTTTATTTTGATTTTCTTTTCTAATAATACAACAGCTGTCTCTTACGTCTCCTTTTATGCCCTAACTCTACCTTCAAAAAATTAAAATTTTTTTAATCCTCAGTCCCTCCCAATAAGCTCATCTTCTACAGTCCAAAAAGGACTTCTTTCTAGACACACACAAAGTGCAAGGACCAGATGGCATACCTACTCACATTTTGAAGAAACATGCTTCTCAATTTGTGCCTGTGCTTGCTTGTCTATCCCACTTCTTAAAAACTGTAACTTTTCCTTCTTGGATACATATACTAGCTTAGCCTATCCCAAAGATGGGTGACCGTTCCATCTGTGTCCTGCCACTCAGACTTTTCCAAAGTTTCTGACTGTCAACTCCCATTTCCCTAAGCATCTCCAATTTCAGTCTTTTCTCTAACAATCAGTAATGCTTTTCAAAGGTAACTTCTACCAGCAACGTAATTTCCTATCATAATATTGTCAGGTGATCCCACCTGGAAGAGCCTGGGGAATCCACTGTTGTAGCTCATGATAGTCAAGATCTTTTGATGGAGTGTGGTATCGAAATCCGATATCCAAGCTCCTCTCTTTGGTTTTCCTCCCTCACCCTGTTCTCTCATAACTATCTTACTCTTTCCATAAATAGCAGTGTATGTACTCTCCCATACTCTCTTCCTACTTTTTATTAACAATCCCTTCTGCAAAGGACATTGTATGTGCTGATGGCTCAGCACTGCATACAACAAACATATTTAAATTAATCTTGCTTGATATATGTCTTATCTCATCACACCTGCTGCTATAAACTCAGAGTTGGACATGACTTTCCTGTGGGGCAGATGCAACCTAGTTAAGTTTAAATCTTCTCAAACTCACATCTTCCTCATCTTTCAAGGCTCTGTAATTCTACAACACAAATATATCTTTCGTGGATGCCTTATATCACACAAATAACTATGATTGCCACTAACAAGCTAAAAATTCTCTTCATAACAATCATTCCAACTATAAAAAAGACTGATTCATTCATATGTGAGGAACTGCTCTAACATCTGGGGGACTTTTAACTCTACACAACCTACTGACTGACTGCAAAGTAATTAAACATATCAAGTCTCCCAGTCTGACTTCAAAGCTTGACCTACATGCCATATGATGCAGTGTTGGTTCCCTTTCCCCTTTCCAAATATATTACATGGTGTAATCTGCAAATTACTGCATCACATGATTATTGTTTGGCTATTAGTAACTCCACAGTAAGCAGTGATATCTGCTTCTTTCCCTACATCATTAAATTTTGCAACTCAATGCTTTCTCTTGTCTTTCCTAACAGCTAAGATATGCAGCTTTTCAAAATATATTTTTCCGCATTCTCCAAAGTTCAGCTTAATTTTTCAACTTTTCTGCTTTCAACACTATCTTTTAAATATATTCTGCATTTTGTTTCAGGCCTAGCTTCAGTGAAAACTTTTATGTGACTGGGGTTATAAAATGGATTATCTTTTTAAATCTTGGCCATCTGTTTGCAACTATCATCAAAATACAGAAAATAATGAGCCAAGTTGCTATCTATATTTCTGATTTATGTTCCCTTCTGGAACTCCCTCAAAGGGGTGGCCATGGCAACAGAGTCTCCTTAACTAGTGAACTCCAGTGCCATTCATAGCCTTTAGTGCCTCATAAGTGACAGGCCACTGGCAGAGGGCAAGTCTAGCACAGTGTTTGCAGAGGCTCCTACAAAGAATGATTCAAGAAATCAAACCTTCCAACACTGGCATATTGATGATCTAGAGGTGATATGATCGAAATATACAAGATACTAACCAGAAAATATGAGGAAAATGAGTCTAATTCTATACAACCCCGTGATGACTACACCACCTGCATGCACCAGCTTAAACTATAAATCAAGATCAAGATCAGGTATTAGGAAATATTTGTTTACACAAAGAATAGAAACATAGAACAGCCTACCAGAGAAAGTAATAACAGCACCATTAATACAGTCTTTTGAAGCAAGACCAAATCGTTTCTGGGAAAGCCAAGCACAGAAATATAACTACGAGAAAATACACATGATTGGACATGACCAAAAACTTTTTCGTTTAGACGAGGAGCAGACGTAAGAGGACTCCACAGGAGGCCTACGGTCAGACAAAGATCTGTGAGTATCTGTGAGTGATGTTCCTATCTACTACCTCTAAGTTACACAACCAAACAATTCAAAGCAGTTTTGTAATGTAAATAAAAAAAATCGATCAAACATACTTCTTTGAAAGAAGAGGATTCCATAGCATTACTTTTACGAAGATCATTGTAAACAAGAATTTGCCAATAGACACCATCACTGTACTGGGCCATTCCACTGGGCCATGTTCTACGTTTGGTCCACTTCCCCAAGAGCTTGCCAATTCCTGCCACCGCACACGAGGAACATACGTCACACCATCTGTTAAAGGAAGTAAATATGTCTTGACTTGAAAGCGTTTTCTTTCAATCTGGTGCTGATAGTACACTGGGTTCAAAATAAGAAAAGCCAAGTCAGGTAAGGTCTAGTGATCATCAGCAGCAATTGAAAGCTTTTATATCTCCTTTCATTCCTATTTTTCCTTTCATGCTAGTCTGCCATTTCCCCTGTTAGCGTGGTAGCACCAAGAGCAGATACAAAAAAAGTCCACATTGTTCACATTCATTCTCTAGCCCTCATGTGCAATGCACTAAAACTACAGCCACCTACCCACAACCAGGCCCCACAGACCAGTCCATGGTTTCCCCCAGCTGCTTCAAATGCCCTGATCTAGCCTACTGAAAGCACATCATTCCCTGTATACCATACTGTTCCAATTCTCTCTATCCTAAGTACACATATCATACCCTTCATGTCCAGGCCCCAATAACTCAAAATATTTTTTGCTCCATCTCAACATTTAGATTGTAGATATACATCACACTATGATTTATCCATAGAAGAAGTCTAGACATAATGTAAAACTTCATGCTACTATTAATTTCTAACACAATGGCTTCTTCCATTTCTGAAACTCAGATCCTCTTACTGAACCACTTTCCACTAACCCACACCCCCTTATCTATACTTCTTTTTTACCAAGTATTCCTATCTACCAATACTTTTTCAGCACACAACTCAACATGTGCCTCATTTTCATTTATCATTATGGAAATAATCCCTTGTATCAAATTTGCTGAGAAACTCATTCTGTTTTTCTTAGAATATTTCCTTTCCTTACATTCTTATAACAATAAATAAATGGCACTACAAAAGTGCATGTGAAGGTTGAGAACCTTGGACAGAAGTCTCAACAAAACAACTTCATGTGCGAAGTGAAAAATCTGGAGTCACTTAAATCAATTTAGGAGCCCAAGTTAACTACAGGACACTGGAATGTAAGTTGAAGATGTGCATAAGTGAACTGAAAGGCTCCATGTACTTGATCCAACCCTTGTTACAAATGCATAATGATAGAATAAAATATTTTGCTATATAGTTGTTTGTAAGCTAGAAAAATTAACTAGGTTGGAAAAGTTGCAACACGAGCCTGGTTTATAACTTGAGGGGAGTCTGTGCAAGAAAACAAATAGGAGGCTATAATTTTCATAAATCAAAAGGAAAGAAAGAAAAAACACTGAACTAACCTTCCCTGTTGTTGTTCAGATACCAGGAAATGTACTCGTCGTAAACACTCTTAAGTTTGTCCAATACCCCAACCTCCTTCTTATACTGCACAAGATAGCGGCTAAAAACCAATTCCCCTAGGCGGCGATAAACAGCATATCTTGAGAGAGAGTAACTCTCTGATCCACGAGCTAATCTTGATATCTCCTGAAATAAATATACACAATTACAAACCTCAAGTAAATCAAATGTATGTCTAAAACATAAGAATAAGACAAAATGAATGTATTAACAACTGGAGGAAATAAGAAAATACCAATGAAAAGAGAGAAGCAAGAAAAAATGGAAAGATGAAAAAATGAATGAGGAAGAAAGTAAGGGGCAATGGGGAGAACTGTGAGCAAAAGGTAGGAAGGCACACAGGAGGGCATATGAAAGATGGAAAGGAGTGAAGCAAAAAGAAAAAAGATGAGTACTGAAAGGGTACCCACATAAAAGTGCTTGGGATGAGATATTGCAAAAATGTCACTATCTAATTAAAAGTTTTAAGATTTTTGTGGCATACTTAGGAGACCTTTAAGATGTACCAGTGAGCCAAGCATACCAGCTAAGAATTGCCACCTTGAGGGGTTAGTGCATCCAAGATTATAGCCCCTCTTCCACCCTATGACTCATAGTAACTCCAATGGTTTCATTTATAATAATATCTACCCACAAGAACCTAAAGTACTCCACATTCTCCTGGTCCTCCCCATTCAAACTTACACCACCCTATCTTACCCTCTTGTTACACTGCAATACCTTATTTACTCCACATTTACTCTCAATTTTCCCAAAAACTCTAACACCAACTTCTGGAGTTTCTCTCCGAAATCTGCCACCATTGCCATCTCATCTAGAAATAACAAGTGGTTCACAAAACATAACCCCCATTCACCCTGCATACTCTAAGCCAAACCCTCACTCCAAGGACCCCACATTCATCTTCATAACCCCACTCATGAACATATTAACAAGACATGGTGGTATCACATCATGAATCTTCTTATGCATGCCCTATTCCTCTGGTAAAAACTTACTACACTCAGTAACTTTCCATATACCAAATAATTACTATAAAGAGAATATGATATTGAATGAAGACTAGGTACCTGAACCATAATATTGACAAACTCATCAGGCGGTAGAGTCACTAAGTAGGGGTACAATGTCATCCGCTTGTCTAGTCGTTGTGAGAAAAAAGATTTCTTCAAAACATCTACTTGAGTTAAAAAGGTCTGGCGCAGCACTTTTTGCCATCTTCCTTCCCAGTACTCTAGCATCTTTCTCTGCAGGACAAAAATATAATAAAATAAATTACACCAAATATACACTTTTCGCCCGTCTATACATATTGTTAACTACATTGCCATGCTTAGATTAAAAGTAAATAGGAATGCAATTCTTGCAGAAATTTATTCCAAATTCTTGTATAGTTTCCATGACTATACCCTCTCCATAAGTCCTGTCTCATTTCTACTCTTTTAACTTTCATATTTACTATATAATCACACCAGCACTACATAATCAAATTGTTCTATCATATATGACATTCTCAATATCCATGCCACTGTGAGTGAAAATAAGATCTAGTGAATATTATGCATCAGTTCCTCTCATGCTAGTTTCTTAACTAACATAATGGAAAAGGAATTTTTCCAGTACACATTCAAAGAACTTGTGTATCTATAATTCACTATCACCATGAGAATCCTAATTCCCCCATCTATCTCTTTATAACTGATATCCCCCATGATGTACTTCTTACTAGCTTGGTCTGTGATGCTGATGAAGTGCAAGTGTAAAACAAATTGAGGAACAGCTTGTTGAGTTGTGTGCTGAAAAAGGATTAGTGACTGGGAATATTGGTTCTAAAAAATGTGAAAACATAAATGAGCGAGTGGCATCAACAGGCATCACTGGATTGTGAACTAATCTAAAGGCATACAAAGGAGAGGCTGTTGCATGCAAATGTGCTGAATTGGGAAGCAGGTGGGATATTTGATAATTTTCTGGTGGATGCAAGTCTGAAAGTTTGAAGGGGCTTTATAAAGGGGAAATTACATAGATGGGTAGGATGTGGTAAAAGTACGTGAGTTTGGAAAAAAGTTCTGTGTGCAGGGATACCAAATGAAAGTGAATAATGATTGGTGCAGGGTAAGAACAATGGATAACGAATATGATCTAAGACGAAGTTTTGGAGCTTGGATGCTATATTAAGTGAAAGATGGCCAGCATGCTTTCCAGTAGTTTGCTGAAGTCTTTTTGGTAGCTGTGTGGGTTGGATGGGCCAGGTGATGCTATCAAAATATGCAAATGGGTAAACTGTCAAAGGACAGTTCATGTAGCATGCCCTAGGTGGTCCTTGTATGCAGGTCTGGTGTGCAAAAGGTAATGTCTGGTGAGTCTGGTTGCTATAGGTGCGAGGTTGGGAGTTTGGTTGGCTAGATGAATGGGTTGAGGATGTTGAAAGGATCCAGTTTGTTCCTAAGCAGTTTACCTCAGGGATCTTGGGTTTGAATGGTGAGCCAAATGGAATAGCAGGCACTGAAATCTCCACAGAGATAGGTGTTGGGTGTGTTGGTCAGGTTCTGCAGCTGGGGAGTGTGCCTTGCAGGGCATGTGGTGGTGGTGGTAGAAGTAGTAGTAGTAGTACTGGTAGTGGTGATGGGGGTTTGGTATGAAGGTACTGATTATGCTGTAGTTAGTGCTGTGACATTTTATTCTTATGGACTGTTGGATTATATATTTAGGGTGCTGTCACTGCCTGCTAACTGTTTTGTACTATGAGAGAAGTTAGAAAAAGGTAAGGATAGGTGGCTGTGTTGTCAGTCCTCCTAATTCAACCTTATTGTTAGCGTTGTCATTGGGTTATGTAGTTACATAAATATACACAAATGATGCAGTATCCCCATA
The DNA here is from genome assembly GCF_036320965.1 of Panulirus ornatus. NCBI lineage: Eukaryota > Metazoa > Arthropoda > Malacostraca > Decapoda > Palinuridae > Panulirus > Panulirus ornatus. Next base: position 8,649,305 of record NC_092270.1, read on the forward strand.
AAATGGGTCCTAGGGTAGGAGTAAGTGGGTAAGTATCTACTTATACACACACACAAATAAGGATGCTTCACCAGTGGGTTCCTTTCTTTCGAGGAAACACATCAGATATGGACAGTTCAACAGAGGTCAACAAAGTCTGTACCCAAATCAAGAGCTGACTTACAGTGAGACCTCAGTGGGTGGGAGAAAAAGAATAGAAGGGAGGCATGAGTACAGTTTTCAGAAGTCTGAATCAGTTTTGAAAGTCAATAGTGAGCATACTTCAGAAGCAGCAAAAAAAGATAAATGGCACGACAGCATGAAGCTATGTGAAAAAAGCAGATTAATATAGATGTGAAGAAGTAATTCAATAAAAACAGAGTAAAACACAATAAAATAAATGTGACGTTCTTAAATAATAAAAGAGAGGTGAGCGAACAGAATAAACCCACCAATGTAACTGTGAAAGTAGCCAACATGAAAAAAACTGCCAAATGATTTCTATCTAAAAGGCTCGGCAATAGTCTGAACTATAAGCATACATTTTTAAGACAAATAACTTTTCATTCAGTTACTTACATAGTTATTAGTATCCTTTGAGTCTTCTTTCCATTCAATACTGTTAACAACTAACTCACTCTTAGCTTCCATATCAAACTGTTCTTCAGTCCATTCAGAAAGTTCCTTCATAGTAACAACTCCATGTGCTGGTGAAGATACCTGTAAGGTGAAAATTACTATATACATGCTCTACAAAATCTGCTATTACAAGCATCATTGAATGATAGAAGATAACTTCATGCGAAAGACAGATAAATCAGTTCATGAGACAATTAATCATATAAAGATATTCATTCACCTCTGAAAGAAATGCCATATCCAAATAAAAAGACATTTCAATGGTGCAGTTGAGATTTCCAATATGGAAGACCTTAATCTGATTCAGGGAAGAGCTGGAAGAATGTCTATTGCCACAGGTACTAAAGGGTGGTCACTAACAATTCATTACCCCATCTCACATATAAGGATGATTGTTACATTCAACTTGTCTAAAAATAATTAAGTAAATTCTTTGATATCTGTTCAGAAATTAGACAGCAGTGAAATAAGAAAATAAGTATACATTTCTGTATTTATCACCTACATCCCTATTCCCATTAACAAGGGACAAATCAAGTTTAAAAGCTTTTCACCCATACACATCCCTAATCTACATGCAGTTTTAAAAAGAAACATGGATTCTCATGCTAATGCCAGCATTTCATACATTTGCAATCTCCTGTGTGATGTAGAAGACTGATTGTGATGGAAGCATAACAGCTGAAAACCCTCTCCTCCTTATGTTATCAATTTCTAAAAGCAGGAATGTGAGAAAGAGTAAAGTCATGATGGTCACTGACGATTCAAGCCAGAGTGTCTGCATTTCTGTGGATGTATAGGAAAAAGTAGAAGGGAGAAATAGACGGTATATTTGATAAGAGAAACCTGAATGTTCTGACTCTCAGTGAAATCAAGCTGAAGGGAAAGGAGGTACAATGGTTTGGGAAAGTCCAAGGAAGTAAAGCCTAAGGTTATAGTGAGGATGAGAACAAAGGTGGAGCAGCACTTTTGATTAAGGAAGAGATGTAGGACTGTAAATTCCAGACCAATGCAGGTGAGAATGATAGCAGCCTACAAGATACTGTCAGTGCTTATTCAACTGGTAGTGAAAGAAAAGAGAGGAGTTTTTGGGAGGTGCCAAATGAGTGATTCAGAAGCCTTCAATGTAAGAGAGGGTGAGGAGACACTTAAGGGTGTAACTGTGGGAAACGGGCTAACTGGTGTACAATTAACTGAGGAACAGCTTGTTGTGTGCTGAAAAAAGGATTAGTGACTGGGAATATTGGTTCTATAAAATGTGAAAACATAAATGAGCAAGTGGCATCAACAGGCATCACTGGGTTGTGAACTAATCTACAGGCATACAAAGGAGAGGCTGTTGCATGCAAATGTGCTGAATTGGGAAGCAGGAGGGATATCTGATAATTTTCTGGTACAGGGAAGTCTGAAAGTTGAAGGGGCTTGATAAAGGGGAAACAACATGGATGGGCAGGATGTAGTAAAAGTGAGTGAGTTTGGAAAAAAGTTCTTTGTGCAGGGATACCAAATAAAAGTGAATAATGAGCGGTGCAGGGTGAGAATAATGGAAATAACGGGAGTGGGCTAAGAATGAAAGATATCAAGGAAAGCAATTCTTGAATGCAAGAGGAAACTGTATGGGATGTGGAGAGTGGAGTGTAAGTAAAAGAAAAAGAGTAGTTAGTAGTGGGATCATGGAGTTAAATTGCTGGAAAAAAAGAAAAGAAAGGTATATGGATGGTACCTCCAAGGAGGGAGTTTAAGTGACTTCCAGGTGCACGAGAGAAAGCAGCAACATTTTAAGTGGAAGAAGAGCTGAATTAGAAGGTATATGAGAGATTGGGTGAGGATGTATTGGCAGATACCTGGAACGTTATTTAGTGCACACACACACACACACAACCACAGCTTTACACCACCAGATACTGAAGTACAAAACAACTTTATATGCAATGAACTAGCTCTTAAGCCTGAAGGTATAAGAACATCCTCCTACTCAATAAAAAACTGATATATGGCAACTATCATCATAACTATCCATGCAGAACATATATTAACTACTATATACCATACCTTTGTTGTATGTAAAGTCTTGTTCAGTTGGCTGACAAGGTTGCAACTAAAGCCAATTGGAGGAATCACTTGTTGTGGTTCAAATGATGGGGAGACACGACGGATGGCTCTTAGAGTACATTCATAACCATCACGTATAAAATCAACTTTGCTAAAGAGATTCTGAACATCTATACCCTGCAATAAGGAAACCTATTAATTCTCATGTAACTGAGATGTAACAACAGCATGAGGATGTTCTAACAGACAAATTATATGAATGAATGTAACAGTTCTAACAGACAAATTATAGGAATGAATGTACCAGCATTTTGGAAATGAGTTTGTAATAAAAATCTAAATAGAGACTATATGGGAGGCTTATCAGAAAGTGATATATGTGGTATAAAGCTGCTGAACAAAAACTTTCTTTGACTCAAAAAGTGGTAATTTTCTCTGAGTGGGAAGTTCATTCCAAATAATATCCCGCACTTTCAACAAATTTCTAGGGCTACTTCTCCACGTAATGCGTGGAAAGAGAAAACGTTGTCTCAGCAAAAATGGGTATGTCTGAAGGAAAAGTAGTCCCAACAATATTATATGGTTTCAAGGCATGGGCAATAGATAGGGTTGTGCAGAGGAGGGTGGACGTGTTGAAAACGAAATGCTTGAGGACAAATATGTGGTGTGAGGTGGTTTGATCAAATAAGTGATGAAAGGGTAAGACAGATGTGTGGTATTAAAAAAAAAAAAAAGTGTGGCTGAGAGATCAGAAAAGGGTGTGTTGAAATGGTTTGAACATATGGAGGGAATGCGTGAGGAAAGTTTGACAAACAGTCTATATGTGTCAGAGGTAGAGGGAACAAGGAGAAGCAGGAGACCAAATTGGAGGTAGAAGGATGGTGTGAAAAAATTTTGAGCAATCGGGGCCTGAACATACAGGAGGGTGAGAGGTGTGCAGGGAATAAAGTGAATTGGAATGATGAGGTATACCAGGGTCGACGTGCTATCAATCTGAACCAGGACATGTGAAACATCTGGGGTAAACCATGGAAAGGTCTTTGGGGCCTGAATGTGGATAAGGAGCTGTGGTTTTGGTGCATTACACACGACACTTATAGACTGAGTGTGAACAAATGTGGCCTCTTTTGTCCATTTTCCTGGCACTACCTCCTGTGGGGTGGAGTAGGGTGGCGCCAGGAATGTATGATGGAATGCGAGTATGAATATGTACATGGATATATATGTATATGGCTGTGTATGTACATGCGTATATGTTGATATGTAATGCATATGTATGTATTTGTATGTGTAAGGGTATGTATGTATATGAGTGGTTGGGTCTTTCTTTGTCTATATCCTAGTGCTACCTCACAAACAATGAAGACGGCAATCACGCAAAATAATAATAATAATAATAATAATAATAATAATAATATAATATATCTATTCTTCATTACACTTGATCACTGTTTCCCACATCAGTGAGATAGCACCAAGAAACAGACAAAGAAAGAATGGTCCATCCACTCATACACACACATATATATATATACATAAGTGCCAATACATGCCATGCCTGGATCATGTTGATGTGTGCTAAAAGATCAAACTGAACAAAATAAATCTATCTGCAGAGTACTTATAATACAAATATTTTTTGATACACCTAACTGCTTCTCCTACCATAGTAGGGTGCTGTCACGAACTAATGAAATTATCATCAGGTGCAATAGCAATAATGATGGGTGACACCACTGTGAGACCTACTAACCTTTTATTGCTCTTACTGGTTACTCAATACATCTTTATAAAAATAGATGCCTATAATGATATACAGACACACCGTTCCTGAACCACACTTAGTAATTTTTTGAAAGAAAAAAAAATTAAAAAGTACTCTATACCAGCTGAAGAAAGCAGGAATCCAAATTTCCAATGAATGAGAAATACTTAGAAGTAGACTGTTTACTACAGAATGAAGTGTACAGTCCAATGGCAATACAAATCTCTGTGAGAGTATGATCTCATCTGCGATGCTGAAGATGGGAGACACCTGCAGAACAGCCTGGTTGGACGCAAATATTTTCAAAAAATAACTTTTAACCCTTTCAGTGCTATGAACATCATTTTATGCTTCTGTAACAGGATGCTATTAGCGGCAATCTACATAATTAATTTCCAGCTATAAGTTAAATTCAGTCTGTCTGTTTGTGCAAGTCCCTCTTCAAATCTTTATGTGTATGAATGACTATGTTCACTGAAGTATAACATTTACTCTCCTCATAATTCATGAGCACTTCAGAGTTCTGATTGTGGCACTGATTAGCAAAGAAATATGACTCATCAGTATTATCCAAAACCTTACACTTGTCCCTGACCAGCAAAGAACTTTCCATTGTCAGTATCTTCCTGGGCCTTGCTTTTCTCCAACAACACTGGTTATCACCAAGTGACTCTGAAACCCTTCTCCCCTCTACTGTCCCTTCTCCCCAATACATGCCAGCCTATCCTAGCTCCCCTACTTCTCATACTGAAACACTTGCACTTGGTTAACTGCCCCCTCTTCACACACCTGTGATAAATACAATAAAGCATAACTGTATTTTACATTTTAAATCATGTTATGTAAATCTTCAGAGAGGTACTTTGTCACAACAACTGTGTTAAGCAATTTGCACTAACAAAGATATATGTTCCTGTAGATAAAAGAGCAAAACCATGAACAGTGAATTCAACCACTTGACTGAATGAGGTCTGGTCCCACATGATCCAGATAACAAGACTTCATTGTACTTGTTAGTATGTAACAATGCATGATACGAAGGAAAAATCTTTTTTTCACTTCACATAATACAGTACCTGTTTATTCCACAACCCACTACTTAAGAGCACATTTGTATGTGAAGCATCATTTGTCAAGCAACAAATTCATGAGCACATATCATATTGGGAAAGACCTATTAAACTTTCATTGTAGGCTTAACAAGACAAATTATTCTTAAAAAGCACCATGACAATGAAAGTTGTTCACAATAACAACAGAGCATATAACTTGTATTAACATCATACTGTAAACCAAAAATATTTTCTCTCAAGCATGAATAAATTATCATATCTCCTGCATAATCACCCAGTTATAAAACATGCAGTGCTGGTGACAAATTCTGGAGCGCATCATCAAGAAACAGCTGTATAAGAGTGATACACAAGGATTATTATATATGATTCATAATTTGTTTAATTTTCTTTTCCTTATCAATTCCTACTTCCCATGCAATGAAATAGCATGCACTACTGATCTTGATATAATCACTTACTTCTTTCTGCATATCATCTAAACATGCTTGAATATTTTTACTATTGGCTGAGGACTCTTGCTGCTTTCCTAAACAGGTAAGCATTGCTGCATATGTAGTTTCATCTGGTGTAATATCATCCTCTTTAAGGCACTTTAAAAGCTCTTCCATTTTTCTGAAGTTCCCCTGCAAAAAAAAAAAGGTGTTTCACTAAAAGTTGTGCTGGCTGTAAGAAATTCACTTCTAGTTACATGTTGAGCAAGGAAACTCAAACCTATAAGTCAGGATTTCAAATGGACAAAATACTTCAAAGGATCAAAGTGTTTCCTAGATTATATGGCATCCAAATGTGTATCTATTTAGCAATCATCATTCCTCAATTACCTATTCAATTGGGTGGATGAGGTAAATACAGAATCTAAAGGACACTTATAACCACTCTCAACACATGCACAGTGTTCTAAATTGAAAATGGACTTCCATCCTTACAGATGTACTTTTCACTTTATCACTTTACAAAATATGTTGATTCATCAAGTGAGAATATCTCTATTCATACCATCTCCATAAAAAAATGCTTCCAATGCATTTGACCCCCATTAGTTCATCTGAAATATTCATAATGGATATTCAAAAATACTTTCATGTTCCAAGTATGCATTAGCAACAATCATATCTGTCGATGAGTAAAATCTACATATTCTTTCACCATCATCATTTGCATACATGACCCCATACCTACCTTTCACTGCCTCCAAAACTCTATTCCCCACCCATCCATTCAAGTCACCAATTACACAGTTTCTCCCTAAATCTGCATCCTCTAATGCTCTTTTAATCTCTCTCCAAAAGGTATTCTTAACCTCTTCCTCCTCTATCTCAGCATGATGCATATGCAATCAATACCCATATTCTTAACCTTTTATGCTTTAACTTCACAACTATTGATCTTGCACTAAAAGAATTGCAATCAAACAACTCTTCAAACTGCTAATCCCTCCATCCATTATCAACTGTATCATCTTGCAAGCCTGATTTCACACCCTTTATTCCATCCCGCTCAAAGGTCCCATTACCTCTCAGCCTTGTTTCCAACATACCCAAATAACTTTCCCTTTCAAAACGTGTTTACAACTTTCAATCCCATAAATTTCTCGTTAATTCCATTCACTCATACAATCCTATACCTTTCACTGAAAAATGGCTGCATGCATGCAACTTTCATCTAAAGTTCATGCACTTTTGTGAGGGATCATTTGTGAAAATAGGGTACCAATTCCACAAGCTCACAAAAAGTGCAGGGCTGTCCAACTCCATGAGGTAGCCTTGAACATAAAATACAGATCAGTCATTACAAGGTATAGGACTAGATGTAGAAATGAAAAAAGCAATAGGGATTAAGTGGACAAGTTGAAAAATACTGGTGTAAAACAGCGATGCTGTTTCCTGTTCGGCGGGGTAGCAACAGAGATGGATGAAGGCAAGCAAGTATGAATATGTACATGTGTATATATGTATATGTCTGCATAAAAAAAATATAACAACTTCCGAGAAACATTAAACAAAAACTGAGAGAATCCAAAACAGTAGAAGAGGAGGCTCTGGTGACATGGAGGCAGACTAAGAATGCATTAGTAGATAATGCCAAGGTGTGTGACACCGAGTGTATGGTATGGCATGAAAGGTAACATATGATGACATAAAAATTAATGACAGACACCACACCACCATGTATCACTCCAGTTTTTTCTATAAAATATACTGTTATGCCTCTCATCCTTCTAAATATTCAGGCCCTCCTTTACTCCATCCTTTCTTCGTCTTGGTCTCCCCTTTACCCAAGTTCCCTGTGCTTCCAGCACACACCTACTCTTTGTCAGTCACTTCATTCATCGACTCTACAAGTCCTTAATATTACAGCATACCCGACTGGTCCTCTTAGTACATCTATACTCTCTGGAAAAGTCATTTGTTACCCTCTTACTTCTTTTGCATCCAAAGAACACTGTCAGGACTGCTATACCATAAAACAAATAATCTGTCGGACACTGACCTTTCCTTCTATATGCTCTTTAACATGCCCAAGTCCTTATCCCCAACTCAACCTTGTTCACTCACTTCAGCTCCCAAACCTTATCCAATTCGAGGCACTGAAAGCACTTCACTCCGTTCAGGTCCTCCCTATCTGTTTCCTTATTCCTAAGGTAACAAGTCAAATATTTTGGTTACAGATTTAAAATTATGTTTAAGTGGCTTACCTCCCACATGACTGAGTGTGGCACATAGAAATGTTCCTAAACCTAAATCAAATTACTGTTATGATGCACCCCAAACAATAGTTAAAAACATCCTACCTTTTCTGCATGACCCAGAATTACAATATTATAAGGCTGTATAGTGTTGATCTTTTGGCTAAAACAGCTGTTAGTCACATGTCTAGCACGCTGTCGATAATAGAGGAGGGTGTGAGTGGCTCGATTAAGCATACCCAAGTTTACCTGAGGAAGAAATAATGAAGAACGTTAGTCACAAATGGAAGATCACATCAAAATACAGATCAAATCAAGAAAAATAGATCAGACCGCTAAAATTCATTGCCTATGGTCTATCCTTAACTAACAAGGTAGAAGACATGCAAAGGGAAAACCAATACCCATATACCTCAAATAACTAAAGAGGGAACAGTAAGGAAACAATGACACACAGGTTCATTTAGTTGTCCTGATTTCCAATACAATACCTTCCCATTATTCAATAATTTTCCAATATCAAGAACACTGACTCATGCAATTTCTTGTATGAAAAAGAAAACCTCTGGACAATTCCAGACACTCCTTGCTGAAACCTCTTCAATCACATTACTTCCTCACTAACACCTCACCAAATGATTCCCCTTTGCTTTTTCCTTCCTTATACATACAGTCATCTTCCTGATTCCATTTTTTCATGTCCAGATCACATTAACACACTATCCCTCATTTTCAGTAGCACTCCTTTCCTTACTCCAAATCTCATTGCTTATTCTACCAACCCTTCTCGTTCCACATTCCAGTTTCTGAAAATCTACATCCACAAGTTACACCCTATCATTCAGTTATTGTACTTCTACGTTTCACTGACATACATCAAGCAAGGCTGAACTGTGCTTTCTATTAAACTCAGCATTTTGACCTAATCATCATTTCTAAGATTTATAAAGATACTGATAATGCAGAAAGTGAACATTTCTTTGTGGCATGTAAGGAGAACAAGAAGATTCAACAGAAAAATTAAACTAAAAATCTTGTTAAGAATGATGTGAAAAGGTACTTTTATAGTGTAAGAGTGGTGGATAAATTGAATAAAATAACTGAAGCCATGGGTAATGCAGATAATATAGACGTATCGACAAAGTTGTATGATGGTAAAGACTTCAAGAGATGGGGCCTTAACAAAGTGTAAATTTCATTACCCATACAATGCAGAAAGTAAATTACACACACATTCAAACTAGAGGTACTTACACACACACAAACATAAGCAGCTAGAGTCTGATTAAAGCTTGATTCTCGCCCTCTTCTCCTAATCTCTTTAAGATATTTCTTGTGTTTTTCCTCACCCTTCAGTTTCTTCTGCTGCTTACTTCCCTTCAAAACTTTTTCTGTTGCTGACACAGGAGACTTAACAATAACCTCTTCTACACTCCGAGCATAAATTTCCTCCATGTCAAGTTCATGAGACAGGAGCTCAGCCACTTCATGATGATCACCAGTAAACAGTTTCCTTGAACTCTGTTTAGACTTTGACTTTGAGGAAACCTGTTTGACTTTTGCTTTACTGGAAGTCATATCAGTGTCTTTTAGTCTTTTGGCATCAGTTTTTCCTTTCTGCTTTGTGGTTACTGCTTTTGTCTTCTTTTTGGTGGACACGACTTTCTTATCCTTTTGACCCATACCTGTTTTTTCTTTCTTTGTCAATTTCTTGACAGCACCAACGGATTCAATGTTTTCTGGCTGGGGAACTGTACTTGCATCAGCAAAGCCAGAGAGTGGGGATGATAAAGGCAAAAGATCCCTGTCAGGAAGTTCTAACGTTTCACTTTTTTCAACTAGTTCATCAATACCAAATATGTCCTGGGCATAATTAACATCATTAAACTTAACTTCACATGTTTCTATGCCATCACTAATGATGTCATTCATGGAAAAAGTAGAATCATATGTATGACTCATCCCTCTGCTCCATCTTACTTCTTCATTTATTTTTGGATAGCAAGTCCAGCTGCTCTCAACACGTGAACTTATCAAATCCTTAAATTTTTCATTGAAAATTTCCTCTTGGTCGAACAAGTTCTGTGCAGGAAGGCTTTTTTCCACTGAATGAGAAGCTTTAGAAGTTGATACTGTTACTGATGGTGCTTTTGGGATGCCTCCCAAAGTATGATTAAAGGAATGCTGATTGACACGGGTAACTGTGGCTTTATCTTCACATACTATCTCTTCAGCAACTGGTGAGAAAAAAAATTAGATTAGAGCCTTATCAAAACCAATCAAAAGACAATTATGGCACATAAATGGTCAACCACAAGAATGTTAACCTAAGAGAGTTACACAACGGTAATTGAGTGACAGCCAAAGTAGTTATTGAAGGGCACAAGATATCTGGTAAAAAGAAAAACTGATTTCTGAATCAGAGCAAATTTCTTCATACAGTTTACAAGGTACACATTTCAATGCAAAATTCAAGCAGTAGCCACAGAACTGGGCCCCTCACTGACCACAAGCAGCAAAGGCTTAAGCATCCAGTGGTAAAATGTAACAGTGGCATTTTACGACTCAAGCACTCATGTAGTATCTAAATAACCTAGTTGTAATTTACATGAAATGCAAAAAGAAATCAAACTCATGAATCCAGCTCATTTTCTATTACCCTTAAAGGTTGGCATCACAGAAGAAAAGGAAATTTACAGCCACTTTACACTCATGGAACACCCATAGCATTAATCCTATAAATATGAAAGATTTCTTGGAAATTGTAAGAAATATAAATCAATGGGGGCCTTAGTGAATGCATTATACTAAAATCAAACATATGCCAAAAGGCCTTTCAAACACCATAGCATATGGGTTAAACAGCTTGCCAGTCAAGGTATAAAAAGGAGGGAAAGTTCCTAGGCACATTGAGGAATGTGTAAAAGAGGTCACTGCCTAACAGTAAGAATGTAAGGCATGGATCCTACATAAAAAAGTAGAGATCATGGTGGGTATGTTGGAAATTAAATGTTTGAAGACAGATGTGGTCTGAGAAAGGGTAATCGAATAAGTAAATGATAGGTTAAGAGGTGTGGCAGTAAACTATATATCTCTAAACCTCCCTCTCATCATCAAATCTGCCTTTTTCACATGTCAACCTCATAAAACTATTAACACAGAAAACCTCAAAATGACAGTAATACTCCTTAAATTTCTCAACACAAAAGTGAAGTCCATGTTTCTGCCAATCATCTGCTAAGCTCTATCATTATCCTTCACAAACAAAGATAAATCTCATCCTAGTACCATACCCTATCCATACCACTCCTCGTATTCATACATCAAATGAACTTTAATCAGTTTAATAACAATGGCAGAAGGGATTCTCATAATCAGTATACAAGACTACATTTTTGTTTTATACCTTCTCGCCTTTTCCCACCTTAATAAGGTAAACTTAAGAAGAGATAATGTCCTCCATTGTACACATCCAATCTCTTGTTGTCATGTACAATACACCAAAACCAAAAGCCTATCTTCTAAAGCCAAGACCTATGGACTAATCCATTATTTACCATTTCACATACCTTGGTTCAGTCCACTAACAGTATGTCATCTCCCATACACCAAACTGATCCAACTCGTCACATCCACAGCATGCCTCTTGCCATCCAGAATGTTCCAGCTCTAATAAGAGTGACATAAAAGCATCCTTCAATCCATCCTTCCATCTTCTTGGTCTCTCTCTCTTCCCCCTCCACTATGCCATGTAGATCCTCTTGGTTAGTGTCTATTAGTCCATATGACCAGAACCATTACAGCACACCCTGATCAGCTCTCTCAATCAGACTGTGCTTATGCCCATACCTTGCTCTGACACAATAATTCCTCTAATGCCAGCATTAAATTTTCGTCATGCATTACAGACATGCGGAAGTGCCCTGCACTCTAAACCCGAGGAATAAAAGAGTAGTCCCAAAGCCAGAAAAAAAGTTTGTGGGAATCATGTACTGTGTGCAATGTCAAAAACCCGGACTAGGCTATCTCTTCCTGCCCAAGGAGATATCACCTCAAAATGGGAGACAAACCAGAATAAAGTCTTTACTTATCATAATTACAAGAGTAAATGATTTACAACAATTATCACTTACAGTTATAACTTCTGTATATCCGTATCATCACCATAACTCCAATAATATGTACTCTATCATGATTATGCCCACAGCAATATATCAAATTAAACCCCAAGACTTCATTTTTTAAAGAAAATTTTCAAAGAATCATCTAAATACTTTGGCTTACCACGAATAATATCCACAGTAGTTTTCTTGCTGGTGCGACTTTTTGGCTGTGACTGAGGGTGCTGAGTGTGTGTTTTAGTAGACTGACTGCGTATCATCCATCCTCTTGTCAAATCTACGAAACACAATAAGAGCATTAACCTTGCATAACCATGGTTCAATTCTTTAGGATTTTTTACCTTTCCTTACATCTTGGCTTATTTCGTAATTGTTAACGTTTGTATAACACATACCAAGTTCTTCATCTAACCCAACACTTTCCCTCTGTTTCATAACCCCATATAATATGAGGTTTCATAAAATTTAGAAGTATTCTCCCCATGTACATTTGCATGCTATACATCATATAAGGTGATCAGAAAATCTAATATACAAAGGTAAAAGTGTGTTTTAGGTATGCATCTTTATATAATGATACCCTGACACTAATCATACAACACAAAATCTTTAATTTCTTAAATGGACAACTAAATGGAAAGTACCACACTTCATATACCAACATTAGATGGCGTTCTCTTTGCAGTCTCACACAACCTAAACTAGATATCAAAATAAGTATTTCAAATCTAAATAAAAGGTACATGTCAGGGTTTGTTCTTTTATGTGAAACACTGTTTTATCATGTCAAAAAATAAAAATGCACCGTTTACCAAAAATTTGCTTTGTGAATATCTAGTTACTTAGTGTCACTTTGTTAGTGGATATATGAACTATCTTACAAATGGAAATTTTTCATAAATACAGGAAAAAAGTAAATGATATTTCAAAATTAATGAGATGAAGTGCACTGTCAATCATAAGGGGCATCTGTTTCTTGATATGAATCTACTTTGTTCCACTATCACATATGAGGTGGACTATGCATCCCATTCTAACTTAAGTATTCTTTTATGAGCATCAAATGGTTTTTTAACATGTTCACCACATTTCTATTTTGAAGTTAATGATTTGATGTGAATTTTCGTTAACTTTTTCTTGTCTTTTAAATTTTTTTTTTTTGGGGTGCAACACAAACACCAAATGAATTATGCTACAACAGTTGGTTTGGGTTCATAACTTTGATCTGTGATGGCTGCATTTCCAAGTTATTTATTTGAAGGTGGATAACTACCCTCCATTTCACCCTACAGAGTCTCCCTCATGTTCACAGCCTATCTATCTATTCCAACAAAGAATCTTGTTTCGTTTAGGAAATTATCACTTGACATCCCTAAGTTCTATATTAATTGTACTTATTGAAAAGACTCCACAGATATGTGTTTCGTCCAAATTTATGTATCTTTTTGAAGTGCCCCTCCACTTCTGCCCTATACTTTCCCTTCTCGCAGCTGTCCTCATCCATTTCAAAATCAACTGAATAAAACTAATACTATAAATCAAGAACCCAGGATTAAATCCCTTCTTGTACTTTTATTCTTCAAATCTGTATCTTTCTCTGGTGCCTCTAAACTGAAACATTACTCTTCCCTCCGGCTCCACTCAGTCAACTTTAGACATATACATAATCCTCAACGTCATCTTAACCGAGTCAATCTACAATCCTTGTGATATATATATATAAAAAAAAATCTGCAAATCTCAAGGTCTAGAAGCATTTATTAAGGCCGAGTTGGGGTTTTATGTCGGCAAGCGACTGCAGTTGCCTTAGCTACCCTCGAAACCACTGACCTCGTCTGCAGCATGCAGCACACCGCCGGTCTAACAGCCTTGCCTCCTCTCCTTGCAGCACTATTCTGGCACTTGTTCTCGGTATGGCACGGGTTCCAGGACGAATTAATCGAATAAAACAAATTACAGGTGCCATGCTTCACCCAACTTCCAAAATCGTGATAACCATAACAAATCCTGCCGTCCGGCTAAGAGGGTTGGAATATCTTTAGGATTAAACGTAGGATCTTGATACGGAACTTGGGGTGGAAGTACCTTTAGAACTTATATTCTGGCTGTCTTTTGTTTCAGTATCGCATTAATAAATACTAAATAATGTTTTAGTTTCGTTGCTTATACAGCAGACGACACAGTTTTGATCATAAAGTATGTTCGAAAATAATGACGATAGGTATTTTCATACAATTTGTGATGATTGAAAAAAAGAAATATCAAAACTCCATGATAAATATGTACATTATTATGATATCCTTTCAGTCATGATGCTGGACATTATGTAACAGGTGAACTCTCTGAACTTTGCCTGCACCCATAACCTGCTACGCGCTAACATATACTCTCAAAATATACACCAACTTCATATATCTCACATTACATGTGACAATAGGTGCTAATTAAAGACCAGGATTTTTTGTCAATGTTGTTTTACAGTACATGTATCTTTTATCACAAAATGACAGGCACAATTAGACAGACACGAAAATTACCATGACCTTTTGACCTTAACCTTGTAGACAGTCACTCAGGGGTGAGAATATTATCTCACTGAAAACATTTGTCTGACATATCCGCCTAATAATTCTTTCATTGGTTCACAAGATCAAGAATATGACACACGGAGATCCAGATGACATATTAAAAAAAAAAAATCTTACTAGAATTCATTGCAAAGACAAGCTGATAACCTTACTGTCATATGAATATCACTGATCTACAGTACTCACCACGTCTCAGAATTATGCCATACATACCAACAATCAAGAGAAGGAACTACGTTGTAGACACAAACATTGAGTTTTTGTAACGAATTTGGCGTCAGCAATTTCACGCCACTTATAATGATCATTTCGGATTCGCTGCTTACGTATTTATCCACCAGCCTCTCTAACTGGAGGGTGAACGGCTGGGTTGGCTTGGCTGGGAGCCGACTGCCAACATGTGATTCACAGGCAGCAAAGCTGAACCACTACACATGTACTGAAATATAACTCCCCCAATAACATATGATATAATCTTACTCTTCTGTACTGATACAAAGTGTTTTGGGGTGTCTCATCTCGTCATGGAATGTGATGACTGAGGGAGGTGACGGAAAAGGAAGCGAAGTGAAAAGTCCCATGGTGCTGCAAGAGAGAGAGAGAGAGAGAGAGAGAGAGAGAGAGAGAGAGAGAGAGAGAGAGAGAGAGAGAGAGAGAGAGAGAGAGAGAGAAGGCGTTTCGAAGATTCCTTGGTGCTGCTACAGGAGGGAAGAGGGGCTGTCTGGTTCTTGATCATTTTGCAGCAGGAAGGAGAAGGCGCTGTCGAGGTCCCTGATGCAGAAAAGGAGAAAGCATTGTCGAGGACCCGTGGGTGTACTACAAGTGTGATGGGGCGTTGTTACCACGTTCTTGTGATCCTACTGCTTCAGGAGAGGAAGGGCGTTGCCGAAGACATAGAGGTTCTCATGCTGGTGGAGGGGGGGCCAAGCCAGGGTTGCTCAAGTCGCATGGCTCAATGCGTTTCTTGGGCGACGGTACATCCAAGGCAGCGATGCAAGGCCTGAGAGATCCATTGAACCTCATACTTGTGTGGTGTGAATTACGATTGCGTGCAAGGCGGGGGGGCGGCGGTGGAGTGACGTTTCACTTACGTCACCTGGATTGTGAATTGTGACTGTAAGGAGAAAGGCTTTACGACAAAGCCATCGGGAGACCGTGGTTGCAAAAGCCGTCAAGGTTAGATTCTACACAAGTTACTGTCATGATGCATATGTGGACTATGATTGAGTGAGGGCAAGGAAGATTTTACCTCCAAGAACATCTCGTAGACTTTGTTCTATCATGCTGTCGAAGTGAAACCTGGTCGTCCCTTCAGTCCTGATAGACAACTGTCGTTTATTTTTATCTATCTATTATACTTTGTCGCGGTCTCCCGCGTTAGCGAGGTAGCGCAAGGAAACAGACGAAAGAATGGCCCAACCCACCCACATACACATGTATATACATACACGTCCACACATGCACATATACATATCTATACATCTCAATGTATACATATATATACACACACAGACATATACATATACACACATGTACATAATTCATACTGTCCGCCCTTATTCATTCCCGTCGCCACCCCGCCACACATGAAATAACCCCCTCCCCCCGCATGTGCGCGAGGTAGCGCTAGGAAAAGACAACATCGGCCACATTCGTTCACACTCAGTCTCTAGCTGTCATGTGTAATGCACCGAAACCACAGCTCCCTTTCTACATCCAGGCCCCACAGAACTTTCCATGGTTTACCCCAGACGCTTCACATGCCCTGGTTCAATCCATTGACAGCACGTCGACCCCGGTATACTACATCGTTCCAATTCACTCTACTTCTTGCACGCCTTTCACCCTCCTGCATGTTCAGGCCCCGATCACTCAAAATCTTTTTTACTCCATCTTTCCACCTCCAATTTGGTCTCCCACTTCTCCTCGTTCCCTCCACCTCCGACACATATATCTTCTTGGTCAATCTTTCCTCACTCATTCTCTCCATGTGACCAAACCATTTCAAAACACCCTCTTCTGCTCTCTCAACCACACTCTTTTTATTACCACACATCTCTCTTACCCTTTCATTACTTACACGATCAAACCACCTCACACCACATATTGTCCTCAAACATCTCATTTCCAGCACATCCACTCTCCTCCGCACAACTCTATCTATAGCCCACGCCTCACAAACATATATCACTGTTGGAACCACTATTCCTTCAAACATACCCATATTTGCTTTCCAAGATAACGTTCTCGACTTCCACACATTTTTCAACGCTCCCAGAATTTTCGCCCCCTTCCCCACCCTATGATACACTTCCGCTCCCATGGTTCCATCCGCTGCCAAATCCACTCCCAGATATCTAAAACACTTTACTTCCTCCAGTTTTTCTCCATTCAAACTTACCTCCCAACTGACTTGTCCCTCAACACTACTCTACCTAATAGTAACTTTGCTCTTATTCACAATTACTCTCAGCCTTCTTCTTTCACACACTTTACCAAACTCAGTCAACAGCTTCTGATGTTTCTGACCCGAATCAGCCACCAGCGCTGTATCATCAGCGAACAACTGACTCATTTCCCAAGCTCTTTCATCCTCAACAGACTGCACACTTGCCCCTCTTTCGAAAACTCTTGCATTCACCTCCCTAACAACCCCATCCATAAACAAATTAAACAACCATGGAGACATCACACACCCCTGCCGCAAACCAACATTCACTGAGAACCAATCACTTTCCTCTCTTCCTACACGTACACATTCCTTACATCCTCGATAAAAGCTGCTTTTAACAACTTGCCTCCCACACCATATATTCTTAATACCTTCCACAGAGCATCTCTATCAACTCTATCATATGCCTTCTCCAGATCCATAAATACTACATACAAATCCATTTTGCTTTTCTAAGTATTTCTACAAACATTCTTCAAAGCAAACACCTGATCTACACAACTTTTTATCCCACTTGCTTCCTACCGCAAAACCACTAGGCTTCAGTACAATTCGAAGATAGGAATACAGGAATACAGACCCCTAAAATCATCCCAGCTTTAACGCAAACGTTAGGGCAACATATAGTAATCTCATCAGTACATGTCACAAATGACAACACTGCAATGTGTAGAGCTGGCATATGTGGAGTTGGTTCCCTTCCCTCGCCACTCCATCACCCGTTAGCATGGAAGCGAAAGCCTTCTCCCGCCTATTTTCAATTACTCACGTTCTGTTCACCTCTTTGTGTTCTCTTGGTACTGTTATGTAACACGATTAACACAGGGATTAAAACCATTGACATTAAAAATACAAATGATACAAAAAGAATAGATTATTCACAGGGCACAAACAGTTACATTAACCTAATCCACATGTCTTCAAACCAAGAAATCTCTTCCTTTACACAAACAATTACGAGGAGGAGTAGTAGTATTAGTACACCTTACACAGGGTCGAAATATAACACAAATAAATGCAATGCAATGCAATACTGTGGCTACAAATTATGGGCAGAAAAAGAAAAAATCACACTCCATGGCTGGGCACCAGCAGCTGAGGGAAATCGGGAATCGAAGCGAACTACACAACGGTCAGTTCTGACTGGTTAAGGAGACGAAACAGGCAATTGAGAGGTTGACTTAACAAGGACACACGCCCCACCCCCCCATCTCGACTGTGGTTGGCTAGAATGATAAACAAGAGGCCTGTGAGTGAGAAATAGATGAGCGGTTGCCTACCCCAAGCGACGCACAGTGACCCAACTGCACGTGTGGCCACACCCACCCCATCAGTGTCCACCATGTAAGCCGTGGACATGTATATGATTCACAACGCCGAGTCTATACAATATGATACATCCCAACACACACACACACACACACACACACAAACACAATGTCGTAACCCACACACACACACAGATCCACACACACAACACAATGTCGTAACCCACACACACTCACACATCCACACACAGAACAACACAATGTCGTAACCCACACACACACACATCCACACACACAACAACACAATATCGTAACCCACACACACACACACACAACAACACAACGTCGTAGCCCACACACACACACACACATGCGCGCGCAGAATAACAAATGTAACAGTATTACTTAGGCTACTGTTTTCGTGAGGTGTGTCTGCGCGCGTCTCTCCTCCTCCCGCGGCACGGGAGAGCTGGCCGCTGCTTCCCGTCGCTTGTGCGTGGAGACCGAACACAACACGAGGACTGGCCGTTATGATGCGTCCTTTTATTTCTTTACGTATGGCACGAGGTGGTGGAAATGATCTACTTCCTTTCGCCTTTCTTTTTTCCTATACTGTTTTCCACTTGAAGTCAGTCGGGTCTACCACCGCCTAAGGAGCTTAAGAGGATATCAATCCTCTCTGTATTCCTTGTCAGCTATAGCAAAAAAAAAAGAAGTAAATATAAATCACAATACGTATGGCAAACGCTTCGCAAAATTCTCTAGCAGACGATCTATTCGCATGCATGACAAGTGGGAGGAGGCGATTCATGAGAAACAGGAGACCCAAGTGTGGCTGATAATGATAACCTGCATTAATTTCTCCTTATGAGCGTGTAGTAAACCCAACCCTTGAAGGTGCAAAGGTTACGCAAAAAAACAAAACAAAAGATAGACGCAAAAAAAAAAGTGCTGTCAGTGGATTGAAGCAGGGCATGTGAAGCGTCTGGGGTAAACCATGGAAAGCTGTGTAGGTATGTATATTTGCGTGTGTGGACGTATGTATATACATGTATATGGGGGGGGGGGGTTGGGCCATTTCTTTCGTCTGTTTCCTTGCGCTACCTCGCAAACGCGGGAGACAGCGACAAAGTATAATAAATAAATAAATAAATAAAAAAAACAAAAGAAAGATAGACGCAAAAAAAAACAAAAGAAAAGATAGACGCAAAAAAAAACAAAACAAAAGATAGACGCAAAAAAAAAAACAAAAGATAGAAGAGAATTCCACAGCGTCCTCGTGCACGGTATGGAGGAAGCGTCCTGAGGGCTAATCCATGTGTGTGTCTGGTCACAACACAAAAAAAAACTATGGGAAGGAAACAGCCCACAGCGGGTCTGGGACACATGATGACCCTCCCACCCCCGCCTGGCGAGGGCTACGACCGAAACGATACCTGCAGAAGATAAATAGATAGATAGATAGAGAGAGAGAGAGAGAGAGAGAGAGAGAGAGAGAGAGAGAGAGAGAGAGAGAGAGAGAGAGAGAGAGAGAGAGAGAGAGAGAGATGGACCGACCCTCACGGCCTACGGAAAAAGAGATGGGAGAAGAGTGATACTAATAGCGGGAGTGTTTATGAGGTGGGAGAGGGGCTCCACGCTCGGTTGAGAGACAGGTGGAAGACGAAACTCTCCTGGTACAAGAGCAAAAACCCCTTGTGTGGAAGATAACAAGGCACCTAAGGGTGAATATGGTTGAAAGTATGATGAATCCCCCACCCTACACAACATCGTCAATAAGGTTGAGAAGTATGTATAATTCACTGCTCATATAGGACAGTTGTCACGTAACGACAGAATGACCATACTGGCCCTTCCCTCCCCAAGCGAGCAAGTAACACACGACGCTTCGAGATCCCTCCCCCCCAGGTTTCTTCACGACTTTACCACCACCACCGGCGGCGGGCCCTCATCTGCAGGAGCCCTTGGGGATTATACAGACGGGGTGTTCCGACGCTTGGCCCAGCCCGCAGTGAGGAGGTGTCCACGCGTTGGTTAACAAGGCACGAGGGGGCACACACACACACACATATACACGCAGAGCATTACTCCCCTACCATGTTCAAATCTCACCGCGCTGCACTTCGAGAAGATGGCCAGCGCCCTCCTTTGTTTTCGTCGCTCGCCCAGTAACAACAGACCGACGTCACTTCCTCCTAGGTGAGCCTCCACGGCAGGTGTGGGTAAGTGCTGGGCTGGGGAACAGGTCTATGGGCGCCCTCCGGCACAACCAGCAGATTACAGCGAGCAGACCATGATCCTGGGGAGGTGGGGGGAGAGATATGGATGCTGGGGGGAGGGTGTACGGTGGGAGGGAGGAGGTGGAACCCCCGGGAGAAGCGGGCACGGTGAGGGGTGGTGTTGGAGCAAGGTTCCGCCGACCGCCAGTCGAGGGTAGGTCGCCGCCCGCGCCACACCGTCTGTACTTAAAGTGCCGTGGTTCTTAGCGTCGTCGCACGCTGTGCCGCCCACGCCGACACAGAGGGAGCGTTCGCGCATCGCAGGATACTCACGCCGGGTGTACGGTTGCTGTGTTTCTGAGGGACGCGCTGTGGCGTCGCACACCACAGGAGCAGCATCGCCAAGCACCACACCTGCCCCTTGCCATGGCGGTGAGTTTGCCCCCTCCCCACCCCACCTTATTCTACCAGTGGCTCAACCAACCACCCAGAGATTAGTCCCACCCCACAGAGCCATCACCACACGAATCGATCCACTTAATGAAGCAACCATGAAAGACTTGATCCACTAATTACTCCAACCACTGACCTCGAATCTATCAGCTCACCAATCCATTTACCTACTGATCCAACAACTCAATTAAATCCACCTACTTACTAATCTATGAACAATCCATCTATTGATTCTTCAGCACACTCATCCTTTCATCCTCTGATCCGTCAACTCACTAATCCATCACAGGATCCGTCCAGATTACTGATCCACTCTTCAGATACACCCACTGATCCAGTCCACCAGACAACTCTTCACCAGCAACTCCATCAACCCTCAACCATCCACCGCTCCATCCAGGTGCTGATCCACATCCCCCGTTTGGTCCACTCACTGATCCGTCCAGCTATTAATTCACTGAGTGATCCGTTCAGAGATCCACCCAGTCCACTATCCACTATCTTCAATCAAACTACTGCTCTACCCACTCACTAATCCACCCAGTTACTGCTCCATCCACTGGCTGATCCCTCGACCCGTTTGTCCAGGTAGTTACAGACTAAGTCACCTACCCGACCAAGCAACCACAAATCCATCCACTCGCTTATCCATCGAGGATCCTTCTTTACACAGAACAAGGCTTCGTCCACAGGATGTTGGTCAGCTGGTCTGCTGGTCGTCTTCCTGACAACACCCCCCTTCCTTCCCCTACCGAAATCCCCACCCCATCCCCCATCTCCGACCACAAACCCCATCCCTCATTCCTAACTCCCACCCAACCCCCACCGCTTCCTTCCTTGTGCCTGAAGACCTGCTCGGACTCTCTCTCTCTCTCTCTCTCTCTCTCTCTCTCTCTCTCTCTCTCTCTCTCTCTAGTAGGTGGTAAGCAGCCACCGACCAGGGAGATTATAATTACATTGAACAAAAGGTATCGGCAACAGTAATTCATGGATCATCAAGACATAGGTGAAACACTACTGGAAGGGAAGTGCAATGGATAGTGTCTTGGATGACTTTATCAAGGCATCTGACCACAAGCTAATCTTAAAAAAAAAGAAATTGCAGAACAGAACTCGAGGGGTAAATCAGAAAACGGGACTTACAGAAGATTCTTATGACAAAAATAATTGAGGCACAGCATTAGCAAATGGGACAATGTCGAAAATGTATTATTAGTTCTTCTAGCAACTGCATCAGACGTGGACAACATAAAAAAAAAAACAAAAGTATAGAGACGTTTGGCTGATGCCACCAGAATAAGTAAAGTGATAAGCACAAAAAGAACACCAAGAGAAAATACAAGATGAATATAATGAATTCAATCATGAAAAATTCGAACACAGCCAAGGACGTAACGGTTACACTCTATAAGGGACGTAGTAGAAAGAGGAGAAAGATAAGTCTGCGCACATATATATTCTAGTATACTGCGTCGCGATCACAATGAGATCTTCGGTCCTGGTCATACTTGGATGCAGAAAAGAAACCACAATTGCGTTCCGGTGACCGTCCACCGTGCTACCTATTGCCCTGTCTTCTCTTGCGTGACGTCACCGCCACACACACACACACACACACACACACACTTTCCTACTGCTTGTCTGGGGCCAGGGGTTTCGTCCCACCACAGATTCATGGGGGGGAAAAAATTCGACCCACATACATATATGGTATAGAAGCTCTTAAGTACCTTACGTTAGGTTAAAAAAAAAAGGAAAAAAATAAGATAACGTTATGTGAAAGTATTGAGACCAACACTCCCACCCCCCCACACTTCTTTTCGCGAGCAATGCCTGGTGCTGCCACTTTCCTACCTTCGTACTATCATCGCCTGTTGCTATACATACATAGTCATCGTAGCTGTCAGTTTATTCTAAAACATGAAGTTACATAGTATGATATTGCTGTACTATGTTGGGCAACTATATGGGGAACTGTTTCTCCAACGTCAATAAGTGGGAAAGTTTTAAGAGGCATTGCCTGTGATCAAAACATAATCGTCATGAAGCTACCAAGAACTCAAGCCTAATCATAATTCAATAAATATTCCCGCTTAAATGTCTTGGAGTTGCATGGCTGACAACGGGGCAGCGCTTTTAAAGACACGGTCAGAACAAAAATATACAGGTATGTATTCATGAAGCAACGCTTTTACGTTGGTATTTTATGAAAATGATAATCTATATGCATTACTGGTGATAAAGGCAGCGTTTCACAAGCACTATTTGTGTCTCAAGCTTCTGACCTGTCGCAATTTTTCTTTCATGAATTTGCAAGAGAACCATAAGGTTCCAGAAGTTTCGGTAAGTATACTAGTAAAAAAATTATTCCCACTAAAATACATAAAAACGTCAACACAATCGAAGGCACACTTATATTACAGCTCTATTGCATACTTTCTAAAATCATAGAGTCTAAATTTATTTGAATGACTCGGGTAATAAAATAAAATACATCTCTTGATTTCGTTAGTTTCCTACCACAGAGTTCGCTCAGTAAATGCCATTTCGATATGGGGCACGTAGCGTTCACTCCAGCCTGGACACGCGTTTAAAGAGTATCTTATTGAAAATAAATTAAGTTCCGTCTTTGTTTATAGGGACATGAGAGATCCTATGTACACAACCAAAGCTATGAAGAGAAAAGGCGCTGGCGGTCAGGCATGGCTCCTCCGATCTCTCACATGGTACATTTCATGAATACTTTCATTTTCTCTTCGAGCAAGCTATCAACGCACTCAGCTACATGCATGCTTGGCCCTTCGACACTGTCAAATAGAAAGAGCAAAGTTAAAAATGACCATAATTACCTTGTCTGTCAGCAACATCTCCCGTGTTGACTTTTCAAATGAAAGGACTGGAGCATTGGTTCCACCCGCGAGTGTGGGGATCACGCGGGAAAAAATAGAATTCAGGTAATTGATACTAGAGATTGAAGCAGTAGATAAATAGGAACGTTGTGTTAAAGGGAGTCTTTTTACCGCGCCTCGAGAGAGTTGTTCTGAGAAGGGGGAACCCATCTAAATTCTCAATGTGCATTTTGTTTTAGGTACGTAAAGTATACTGTGAATAAATATTTTGTCTTGCAATATTAATGTAATACATTACAACATTATTTATTACGATATTACAACATTTTTTTTGAAGGCCCTTAAAAAGTGAGAGCTTAGCTTTTTATTTCTGACATCCGTTTAATGGGTGTTTTTTTATCATACACTTCATCCTTTTTTCGTAGTGCTTTCATTAAATATAATTAAATTCATGCTAATAGCTCCATGTGAAGATCAGTTATAGTTGTTTTGTATTTACAGAAATTTAGGCTTGTAGCTCAGAGATCGAACATTCTACCATATTTTGTTTGGGGTATTTCGGTTTTCATTCTTTGCTTCGTTTTGGTGCCTAAGACTTTCACGTGACAGCTCGTTTTACCGATGTACCCAGTGTCCCGTTGTCCCGTGAGACGGTAGACAAGTATGGCGGGGTGGAAGAAGACCTGTAGGACTCTGGATGAACGTAATACCCAAGAGGGCAAGAGGAACCAATGGGAGAGGTTAGTGTCAGAGCCACAGGCGGTGGAATAATTTTTTTTTATTTTTTTTTTTTTTTTTTTTTACAAATTGTAACAAGGTGGTTTGACTTGAACGATACACTTGTTCGACTGCTTTCCACTCGAATGATTATACGATCCAAAAAGTCGCGCTTTAACCTCGTCAAAAAGAGTTTTAGACCTTTCTCTTGGAAAATATTCCACCGACAGTCGAAGTGAAAGTTGTCTGTGGTGGTCATGGAAAATGTGACGTGATGTAAGTCTGGCTACCAGACCCTCACAAGGTAAATAAAATAATGAAAATTTTAACTTGCAAAATATGGGAATATATATATATATATATATATATATATATATATATATATATATATATATATATATATATATATATATTATATATATATATATATATATATATATATATATTATATATATATATATATATATATATATATATATTATATATATATATATATATATATATATTATATATATATATATATATATATATTTTTTTTTTTTTTTTTTTTTAACTATTCGCCATTTCCCGCGTTAGCGAGGTAGCGTTAAGAACAGAGGACTGGGCCTCTGAGGGAATATCCTCACTTAGACCCCTTCACTGTCCCTTCTTTTGGAAAATTAAAAAAAAAACAAGAGGGGAGGATTTCCAGCCCCCCGCTCCCTCCCCTTTTAGTCGCCTTCTACAACACGCAGGGAATACGTGGGAAGTATTCTTTCTCCCCTATCCCCAGGGATAGCATATATTCTTTTCTTTCAACCTATTCGCCATTTCCCGCGTTAGCAAGGTAGCGTTAAGAACAGAGGACTGGGCATCCGAGGGAACATATATATATATATATATATATATATATATATATATATATATATATATATATATATATATATAAATAGAGAGAGAGAGAGAGAGAGAGAGAGAGAGAGAGAGAGAGAGAGAGAGGTGGATAGATATATATATATATTTTTTTTCGTGGCATTTGATTACGACGTCTTTTGCATTGTCATATGCATGTTCAGCTCCCATGGTGGTTCATCACCGCCCCCCCACCCCAAGGAACATGATTGTCAGGGCCGTGTTATCAGAGATGCAAGTAACGTCCATTGGCGTGTGTGACTCTCTCTCTCTCAAGACGGTCACGTGATTTTTTCATGTCACTCAAAACTTGAAAATGAATTTAAGCCTTAGCTGCTTCACCCACCTTATCCAGAAACTGACATAGTGATCTACCCATCATTCAACTTCCACCTATCCAGTAACTGACATAGTGATCTAACCATCATTCAACTTAGTAAAGTTTCGATCAAACACAAGCCAGTAAGACTTCGATAAAGCACAAGTCAGTAAAGTTATGTGATAAAACACAAAGTAGTAACGGTTTGATAAAGCACACCCACCTGACTGGCCTACCCTTAGCAAAGGTTTTGAGATGATGTTCTTAGTTAACCCAGCGTATCCTGGGGTTCAGTTTATGCGCACCTCTTTTAACAAATTATATCCTTGAGAATAGTAAAGGCACTAACTTCAATTTGGCCTTTCCTAGCATGGCTCTGGCGAATATAAAACCTCCAGCCAAACCAGTTTTTTTTTTTTTTTTGCCTTGAAAGAAAGGAAAAAACGTTCGCTCCATCCAACTCCAGCTTGGAACTTGGTAAAGGTAAAAAAAAAAATAAACCAGCTTAACTTATCTAGCTCCAGTTATGAAGGTAAACCCACAAGTCAGATGTAAACCTCCCTTAAAAATATGTGACTGGTAGGACGACCCTTTAACTTCAAATTATGGAAACGTAAACCTCCCTTAAAAGTATGTGACTGGCAGGACGACCCTTTAATTTCAAATTATGGAAAGGTAAACCTCCCTTAAAAGTATGTGACTGGCAGGACGACCCTTTAATTTCAAATTATGGAAACGTAAACCTTCCTTAAAAATATGTGACTGGCAGGACGACCCTTTAACTTCAAATTATAGAAACGTAAACCTCCCTTAAAAACATGTAACTGGCAGGACGACCCCTTTAATTTCAAATTTTTTTTGGAAGCATGGAAAGTGAAAAGGTGTACGAGTAGTTCTTGTTTATACCAGTGGGATAGATTCGAACCCCCGGACATGCCAGGTTCCAGGAGGTTCCCCGCCCCCGAGGCAGAACCTGGCAGGTTGCCAGCGGCAAGCCACTGTCCTTCCAGTCAGCGACACTGATGGGTTCATTATGGCGGCCACCCCACCTGGTTCTTCGCCAGTGACTTTTTAAAGGAATTCTTGCCTCGCGCACGGCTGCTCTCGCCAAGGCCTTCTTATCTTCTCCAGACATTTTTTTTTTCTTTTTTAAATCATGTGAGCATCATCTCGTAGTTCCTTTGATGTAATACGTGAAGGATATATTTGCCAGGCGTGCTCGTGTTACAGTACTATACAGGATACGTTTATTTAGTTCATGACCTTAAGTGAATAACGTAAAATCATGATGATGAGATTTGTGAACAAGTTAATGAACTCGTATCATTATTCCGGCACCCAGCTTCTCTGGACGAACCCACGCGTGGAGTTCTTTTTTGACTGTCACAGGTGAGCGATGGAGCTCAGGCCCCGACACGCCACACGGGTCTAGCTAGGGTGCTCGTAGGCAAGTTTATTGTTAATTTGGACTTGTGTTGCATACTATATGAACCACAGAAACAATAATGCTTCTCATATATATATATATATATATATATATACGAATAAAGTGTATATGAACGCGTACCTTCATAGAACATACAAACCTCCAACAGCCAGGATCGAACCTGGGACCCCTTGTGCAAGAGGCCGGCATGCTAACCGCTAGGCTAAGGGACTGTATAATAGGAAACAACTATTCGAAATACTAAGTACTCGAATACCCTTCGTCTCACTATGGTGAGCAACGGGGTCTATCGGTTGCTCACCATTGTGAGACGAAGGGTATTCGAGTACTTAGTATTTCGAATAGTTGTTTCCTATTATACAGTCCCTTAGCCTAGCGGTTAGCATGCCTGCCTCTTGCACAAGGGGTCCCAGGCTCGATCCTGGCTGTTGGAGGTTTGTATGTTCTATGAAGGTGCGCGTTCATATACACTTTATTCGTATTCATATAACTCCGCGTTGTACAGTAAGGTTCGGTAAAACGCTATCAGCTGGCTATGTGTTTTGTTCGGAAACAACCGATAGACCCCGTTGCTCACCATTGTGAGACGAAGGGTATTCGAGTACTTAGTATTTCGAATAGTTGTTTCCTTATTATACAGTCCCTTAGCCTAGCGGTTAGCATGCCTGCCTCTTGCACAATGGGTCCCAGGTTCGATCCTGGCTGTTGGAGGTTTGTATGATATATATATATATATATATATATATATATATATCTTCTTTCTTTCATACTATTCGCCATTTCCCGCGTTAGCGAGTTAGCGTTAAGAACAGAGGACTGGGCCTTAGAGGGAATATCCTCACCTGGCTCCCTTCTCTGTTCCTTCTTTTGGAAAGTTAAAAAAAAACGAGAGGGGAGGATTTCCAGCCACCCGCTCACTCCCCTTTTAGTCGCCTTCTACGACACGCAGGGAATTCGTGGGAAGTATTCTTTCTCCCCTATCCCCAGGATAATATATATATATATATATATATATATATATATATATATATATATATATATATATATATATATATATATATATATATATATATATATCAGGTTACGGTAAAAGATTACGAGCGATCGGGGACCTGAACATACAGGAGGGTGAGAGGCGTGCAAGGAATAGAGTGAATTGGAACGATGTGGTAGACCGGGGTCGACGTCCTGTCAATGGATGTGAAACATATAAGGTAAACCATGGAAAGGTCTTTGGGGCCTGTATGTGGATAGGGAGCTGTGGTTACGGTGCATTACACATAACAGCTAGACCTAGTGTGAATGAATGTGGCCTTTTTTGTCTGTTTTCCTGGCGCTACCTAGCTGAAGCGGGTGGTAGCAATGCTAATTCCTGTGTGGCGGCGGGGAGGCACCGGGAATGGATTGAAGGCAAGCAAGTATGAATTATGTTCATGTGTATATATATATATATATATATATATATATATATATATATATATATATATAATTTATTTTGCTCTATGGCTGTCTCCCGCATTAGCGAGGTAGCGCAAGGAAACAGACGAAAGAATGGCCCAACCCACCCACATACACATGTATATACATACACGTCCACACACGCAAATATACATACCTATACATCTCAACGTATACATGTATATAGATACACAGACATATACAGATATACACATGTACATAATTCAGACTGTCTGCCTTTATTCATTCCCATCGCCACCTCGCCACACATGAAATAACAACCCCCTCCCCCCTCCTGTGTGCGAGGTAGCGCTAGGAAGACAACAAAGGCCCCATTGGTTCACACTCAGTCTCTAGCTGTCATGTAATAATGCACAGAAACCACAGCCCCCTTTCCACATCTATGCTTCACAGAACTTTCCATGGTTTACCCCATACGCTTCACATGCCCTGGTTCAATCCACTGACAGCACCTCGACCCCGGTATACCACATCGTTCCAATTCACTCTATTCCTTGCACGCCTTTCACCCTCCTGCATGTTTAGGCCCCGATCACTCAAAATCTTGTTCACTCCATCTTTCCACCTCCAATTAGGTCTCCCACTTCTCGTTCCTTCCACCTCAGACACATATATCCTCTTGGTCAATCTTTCCTCACTCATTCTCTCCATGTGACCAAACCATTGCAGAACACCCTCTTCTGCTCTCTCAACCACGCTCTTTTTATTACCGCACATCTCTCTTACCCTGTTATTACTTATATATATATATATATATATATATATATATATATATATATATATATATATATATATATATATATATGCACCTGTGATAAGAGTGAGCTTGGAAAGGAGACTTGTTTAAGGAAGTACTTGGAGAGATTGAGTATAGTGTGGCAAAAGGAGAGAGCAAATGACGTAAGGGGAGTGGGTGAGGAATGGGATGTATTTACGGAAGCAGTAATGGCATATAGAAAAGATGCATGTGGCATGAGAAAGGTGGAAAGTGGGTAGATTAGAAAGGGTGTGAGTGGTGGGATGAAGAAGTAAAGTTGTTAGTGAAAGGGAAAAGAGGCGTTTGGACGATACTTACACGGAAGGAAGGGAAATAACTGGAGATGTTTAAAAGAAAGCGGCAAGAGGCCAGGAGGAAGGTGCAGGGGTTGAAAAAGAGGGCAAATGAGAGTTTGGATGAGAGAGTATCATTAAAATTTAGGGAGAATAAAAAGATGTTTTGGAAGGAGGTAGATAACGTGCGTTAGACGAGAACAAATGGAAACATCGGTGAAGGGGGCAAGTGGAGATGTGATTACAGGTAGTGGTGAAGTATAGAATATGGAGTGAGTATTTTGAAGGTTTGTTGAATGTGTTTGATGATAGAGTGGCAGATTTAGGGTGTTTTTGTCCGGTTGATGTGCGAATAGAGAGGGGTCAGGGAGAATGGTTTGGTTAAGAGAGACGAGGTAGTGAAAGCTTTGCGGAAGATGAAATTCGGCAAGGTGGCAAATTTGGATGGCATTGCAGTAGAATTTATTAAGAAGAGGGTGATTGTGTTGTTGATTGGTTGGTAAGGATATTCAGTATGGATGGCTCATGGTGAAGTGCGTATGGCTTGGCGAAATGCAGGTATAGTGCCATTGTACAAATTCAGAGGGGACAAGTTTGTTGAGTATCCCTGGGAAATTATATGGGAGGGTATTGATTGAGAGGGTGAAGGCATGTACAGAGCATCAGATTGGGGAAGAGCAGTGTTGTATCAGAAGTGTTAGATGATGTGTGGATCAGATGTTTGCTTTGAAGACTGTGTGAGAAATACTTAGAAAAACATGGATTTGTATGTAGCATTTGTGGATGTGGTGACGGCATATGATAGGGTTGATAGTGATGCTTTGTGCAATGTCTTCAGAATATATGGTGTAGGAGGTAAGTTGCTAGAAGCAGTGAAATGATCTTACCATGGATATAAGGCATGTGTACGAGTAGGAAGAGAGGAGAATTGGTTCCCAGCGAAGGTCGATCTGCGGCAGGGGTGTGTTATGTCCCCATGATTGTATGATTTGTTTATGGATCGGATGGTTAGGGAGGTAAATACAAGTTTTGGAGAGAAGGGGGAGTATGCAGTCTGTAGGGGATGAGAGGGCCTAGGAAGTGAGTCAGTTGTTGTTCGCCGATGATTCAGCTCTAGTGGCTGATTCGAGTGAGGAACTGCTGAAGTTGGTGACTGAGTTTGGAAAAGTGTTTGAGAGGAGAAAGTAGAGAGTAAATGTGAATAAGAGCAAAGTTATTGGGTTTAGTGTGGTTTAGGGACTAGTAGATTGGTGTGTAAGTTTAGATAGAGGAAAATTGGAGGAATTGAAGTGTTTTAGGCATCTTGGATTGGACTTGGTTGCGAATGGAACCATGGAAGCGGAAGTGAGCCACAGGGTGGGGGAGGGGTCTAGGTTTCTGGGAGCAATGAAGACTGTGTTGAAGGAGAGAACGTTATATCAGAGAGAAAAATGGGTACGTTTGAAGGAATAATATATCCATCAGTGTTGTATGGTTGCGTAGCAAGAGCTATAGATAGGGTTGTACGGAGAAGGGTGGATGTGTTGGAAATTAAATGTTTGAGGAGAATATGTGGTGTGAGGTGCTTTGATCGGGTAATAGAAAGTGCGGTTGAGAGAGGTGAAAAGGGTGTGTTGAAATCATTTGGACATATAGAGAGAATGAGTGAGGAAAGATTGGCAAAGAGGAATATATGTGTTAAAGGTGG
The DNA here is from genome assembly GCF_036320965.1 of Panulirus ornatus. Lineage (NCBI taxonomy): Eukaryota > Metazoa > Arthropoda > Malacostraca > Decapoda > Palinuridae > Panulirus > Panulirus ornatus. Next base: position 8,681,042 of record NC_092270.1, read on the forward strand.
AAGGAACAAGGCGAAGCGGGAGACCCAAATGGCGGTGGAAGGATGGAGCGAAAAAGATTTTGAGCTGTCGGGTCCTGAACATACAGGAGCGTGAGAGGTGTGCAAGGATTAGAGTGAATTGTAACGATATGGTATACCGGGGTCAACATGCTGTTAATTGACTGCATTAGGGCATGAGAAACGTCTCGGGTAAACCATGGAAAGGTCTGTGGGGCCTGGATGTGGAAAGGGAACTGTGGTTTCGGTGCATTACACATGGCAGCTAGAGACTGAGTGTGAACGAGTGTAACCTTTTTTTGTCTGTTTTCCTGGCGCAGGAGGGTAGTTAAGCTGTTTCCTGTGGGGCGGGGTGGCGCCAGAAATGGATGAAGGTAATCAAGTATGAATATGTACATGTGTATATATGTATATGTCTGTGTATGTATATGTGTATATGTTGATATGTGTATGTTTATTTGTTGATATGTATATGTATGTATATTCCTATGAGTCCACGGGGAAAATGAAACACGATAAGTTCCCAAGTGCACTTTCGTGTACTAATCACATCATCAGGGGAGACACAAGAGAGAAATATAACAGTCAGTTGATATACATCGAAGAGACGAAGCTAGGACGCCATTTGGTAAACATGCGATTGGAATGAATAACTTGTGATCCCAGTCATTTCCCTATTGCATAGTGTGTTGGATCAGCACTCCGCGTCTATTGGCCCTTCCCACCATCCACTGCGGACTTTCAGCGTCTCCACTGCTGTGTCCTGCCACTCTGGCCGTTGCCTTCCTCCACCCCCCACGGCACACCACTGGTTGTAAGCAATCAACACTTGGTATAACGTTTTTTGGAGAGTATTCAAGGTTAAGTATAGTAGATATTGTTTAGTATCGGATCCTGTATAATGTTTCTCTATGTTTATTGTTCGGTAAAGAGCGACTGGGATCTTCCTAATAAATGTCTGTATTCAGGTTAGGTTTCAACGGGGTTACGGTAGAATTTATCTGACATTTTTACCTCCTCCAGGGGTGCTGTGTCAAGCGCAAGGAACAGTGTCTGGTACCAGTTTTGAACTCCCCACACAAGATATGATGGGTGGAATTTGAGTTCCAGTGGTAAGGTCACACACACACACACACACACACGCGCGCGCGCGCCTCTTCGTTGTATATCAACTGATTTATATTTCTCTCTTGTGTCTCCCCTGATGGTGTGATTATTACACGAAAGTGCACTTGGGAACTTGTCGTGTTTCAGTTTCCCCGTGGACTCATAAGAACACACACACACACACACACATATATATATATATCTTTCTTTCTTTTCTTTTAAACTATTCGCCATTTCCCGCGTTAGCGAGGTAGCGTAAAGAACAGAGGACTGGGCCTTTTTTGGAATATCCTTACCTGGCCCCCTCTGTTCCTTCTTTTGGAAAATTAAAAAAAAAGAAGAGAGGGGAGGATTTCCAGCCCCCCGCTCCCTTCCCTTTTAGTCGCCTTCTACGACACGCAGGGAATACGTGGGAAGTATTCTTAATCCCCTAACCCCAGGGATAATATATATATATATATATATATATATATATATATATATATATATATATATATATATATATATATATATATATATATATATATTGGTTGTTGTGGATATATTTTTTTGTATAGAGTTCATAAGGTATTACTGATGTAGAGTCGGGCCTCGGTATGTGTGATTACACCACTGTCGACCTTACAGTTGTTGCGTCGTTCACGTCTGCCTCCACCGCCTGGATGGGCTGGGTCTGCCTTGGTTTGACAACAGCGAACAACGTATCCCTCCCTCACCCACACTGTCCTCCTCAGCTATCTCGCCCTCACACAACCTGCACCCCCTCCTCACCCTGGCTTTCCAGGCAACCTCCTCACCCCGGCTTTCCAGATGATACCCTCCTCACCCTGGCTTTCCAGGCAACCTCCTCCTCCTCACCCCGGCTTTCCAGGCAACCTCCTCCTCCTCACCCCGGCTTTCCAAACACCCCCCTCCTCACCCTGGCTTTCCAGGCAGTACCCTCCTCACCCTGGCTTTCCAGGCAACCTCCTCCTCCTCACCCCGGCTTTCCAGGCAACCTCCTCCTCCTCACCCCGGCTTTCCAGGCAACCTCCTCCTCCTCACCCCGGCTTTCCAGGCAACCTCCTCCTCCTCACCCCGGCTTTCCAGGCAACCTCCTCCTCACCCTGGCTTTCCAGGCAACCTCCTCCTCCTCACCCCGGCTTTCCAGGCAACCTCCTCCTCCTCACCCCGGCTTTCCAGGCAACCTCCTCCTCCTCACCCTGGCTTTCCAGGCAACCTCCTCCTCCTCACCCCGGCTTTCCAGGCAACCTCCTCCTCCTCACCCCGGCTTTCCAGGCAACCTCCTCCTCCTCACCCCGGCTTTCCAAGCAACCTCCTCCTCCTCACCCCGGCTTTCCAGGCAACCTCCTCCTCACCCTGGCTTTCCAGGCAACCTCCTCCTCCTCACCCCGGCTTTCCAGGCAACCTCCTCCTCCTCACCCTGGCTTTCCAGGCAACCTCCTCCTCCTCACCCCGGCTTTCCAGGCAACCTCCTCCTCCTCACCCCGGCTTTCCAAGCAACCTCCTCCTCCTCACCCCGGCTTTCCAGGCAACCTCCTCCTCACCCTGGCTTTCCAGGCAACCTCCTCCTCCTCACCCCGGCTTTCCAAACACCCCCTCCTCACACCGGCTTTCCAAACACCCCCTCCTCACACCGGCTTTCCACACCAACTCAGTCGTCTGGTTATGGCTGAACCCGGTCATGAGACACCCAGAATGGCCCCCATTTAGTCTAATGTCTGTCTATGTGTTGCCTCATATTTTTTGGGGGGGCCTTCCCGCTACAGGAAGAGGGTCCTGCGTGCGTCATTCGGACCACATTTCTCACCCTGGGGGTTAAAGCGCCGTGTGTATGATAACCTTTCCTCGGGACTCGAACCCTTGTTTTAGATTCCAGTCCAAGGCTGTCAGGCCCCAAGGGGTTTTCCTCATGTTCATGGGGGGGCTTCTCATTCTTGCCTTGGTCACCCACCTTCGTGGCGCGTTCCCTCACAGCGCGTCTGGCCCGCCCCGCCCTGAACGCTCACACCTCGCTGGCTGCCATCTGCTCTCGTCACCAAGGGGCATGAGACTTGACCGTGTCTCTTCTCTCTCTCCCACACACCTACCCAACCCCACCCGCCCACTACCACACCTTCAGCTCTGATGTGAAGAGGTCGTAGGAGAGGGTGGTGGTGTCGTACCGTGGGCGTCTTGTTTACATGGTCGGGTACGACCATTTCTTTTTTATTTTTGGACCCCATCGTGTACGACGGCTTAATCTATTTTGAGGGAGGGAGGTGTGGAGACGCCTCACCTCAAAATGGAGAGGTCGTAGGACAGGGTGGTGGTGTCGTTACCGTGGCCGTCTTGTTTACGTGGTCGGGTACGACCATTTTTGTTTTTTGGACCCCATTGTGTACGACGGTTTAACCTCTTTTATGAGTGTGTGTGTGTGTGTGTGTGTGTGGAGACGCCTCACCTCAACATGGAGTTGTGCTCGAGGTGTTGAGCTGGTGTACAGTGTGTGTGTAGTGTGTGTGTGTGTGTGTCCAGCCGATGATATAGAAGAGGAGGAGGAGGAGGAGGTAGAGGTAGTAGAGGGAGCGGGTTTCGGTGTGACGCGGGTGTTGAGCATACGACATTGGCCGGGTGGGCAGCCATGGTTGCTGCTGCTGCTGGCACGGTGAGTTCCTACTGCCCTCCCTCCCTCACCTGACGACCTTGGCTTGGTGCCCGTGCACCTCTAGACGCCTCCTGGATGTGGCTAGGGGAGGGAGGGAGGGGATAGATGGATGGGTGCTGGATGAGCCCTTGGCGACCAGGTGAGGATAGGTCAGAGGAGGAGAAGGGTTCATGGAGGCGAGGCCCAGAGAACATTAAGGGAGTTGAGGATCTATCTATCAGCAGGGCTGGACCTTGGCTCTACATGATGATGAGTGTGTGTGTGTGTGTGTGTGTGTGTGTGTGTGTGTGTGTGTGTGTGTTGGTATGCGGCAGAGGTGGGGGTTCCTTGACAGCGGCAAGTGTAGTCAAGGACGACCTCAGAAGCTCCTCCTGCTGGTGGTGACGCCAAGCACGTCCCTTGGTGCCATTAAAGGGTCGCATATTTACGCTGCTCACGCCTGGCACGTAACTGTGTTGCGTAGGTTGAAACTTGAACGTGTTTTTTCTTTCTTGGTTGTTGTGGCGGTGAAGTGTGTGGCCCGGAACACGGAGGTTATCAGGTCCCTGTGTCCTGTAGCCCGTGGAAGCCCTAAGGTCCCTGTGTCCTGTGGCCCATGGAGGCCCTCAGGTACCTGTGTCATGTGGCCCATGGAAGCCCTCAGGTACCTGTGTCATGTGGCCCATGGAAGCTCTCAGGTACCTGTGTCATGTGGCCCATGGAAGCCCTCAGGTACCTGTGTCATGTGGCCCATGGAAGCCCTCAGGTACCTGTGTCATGTGGCCCATGGAAGCCCTCAAGTACCTGTGTCCTGTGGCCCATGGAAGCCCTCAGGTACCTGTGTCATGTGGCCCATGGAAGCCCTCAGGTACCTGTGTCATGTGGCTCATGGAAGCCCTCAGGTACCTGTGTCATGTGGCCCATGGAAACCCTCAGGTACCTGTGTCATGTGGCCCATGGAAACCCCCGAGTACCAGTGACAGGTACTTGGTAACCCCAGGTTTCAAGTTCTAGGCCACACATCCCAGGCCACACATCCCAGGCCACACGTCCCAGCTTACAAGTCCCGAACACCACGTCCCAAACAACACACACGAGCCGATGGCCATCGGTCATCGGCATCCCCGAAGGCAGTAAGTAGCCTCAGCACACAGGCCTTTAGAGGTGAAGAACACACTGCTGTACCCTGGGGTCTCCTTCCTTATGAACCCGTTGTGGCTTGGCTGGTTTTGTGTGTGTAATTCTGGCCCGAGGGCCGAGGTCTGGTACTGGGTCACCATCTGCCGCTACCCCGCTCGGCCCAGCCTCACGCTGTACACTCACACTGTACACTCAAGGCTACACAAGTGTACTGTACACTTGTGAAGGAGAGTACGACCCTTTGAGCACGACGCAACGACTCGAGCACGACGCAACGACCCATAGTTACGGTGGTCCAGCCTCCCCAAGCCATCTTGGCCACCCACCTCCAGCAGACGACCTGCACGTAGCCCATCATAATTGCTTTTATCTGGTCTTTCATGAGCATCCGAGGGTCGTTCAGTCGTACTCAAGGGTCGTGCGCTCGTGATCGAGGGTGTGACGGGTGGGCGACGACTTGTAACTTGGCAGTTCCGTCAGGATTCCGTACCGTACGCGTAGGCCATACGTTTAAAAAGGTTGTACTTGCTAGTGTTTTGTTTTTCGCTCAGGACATTTTTTTCGATCCTATTCAACATTTCCTGGAAATATCGGTGGAATTTTTGAGCTTCAGTCGACGGTATTACTAAAATCACGATTTTTTAATAGTTTTTTGTAACTTTTTTTTCTATTTAGCTGCCATGGACATGTATATTTCTTGTGACAAGGCATTAACTTAGGGGGGAAAATTTGGCTGGGGGATGTTGGTGGCCTATGATTGGCGGGTCGATAGCCAAACGTCACATAAAGCCATGGAGAGGAGTGGCCGGTTGTCCATGACGTCATCAGCCTCCTCAAGCGTTGATTGGCTGATTGAGGATGACGTCCCTGCCTCGGCCGAGATTGGCGGGCGGCTCGAGGATCGCCTTGCACCTCGGTGTATATGTCCACTCACAAGGCCTCAGGGAGGTGGGGGGTAACCCACGTCCAGGTCAGTGTTGCAGTGACGAAGCCGAGCGGGAGAACAACAGTTTTGTTGAGGCAACACACGCGCGGTGTGTTGCCGCGTGTATTGCCAATGACCAGCACGCACGCATCGCAACGTCGTCAATGCAAAATAATGCTGGAAGACAGGTGAGCGGGGCCCGGTAGGATTAGTATTAAAAGAGAATGTAAATTGCGTGCGTGTGAAGGGAGGGAGGGAAGGAAGTCCAAGGAGTCTTTGGAAATAGGCGGAGCTGCGCGTCAGGAGAATGATGTCAGCTGGCGAATATTAGAAGGGCGTTTAAGTGTGTGGTGGTGGTGATGGTAAACAAATTGCCTTCATAGCCATGTATCTGACCAGAGGATATAAAGAGCTCGTCTCTCTCATCTAACAAGCCATTCGCGCTCGTAGAACCGAACCCTCCTCCCCCCTCAAGAGAACAAATAGAGAAGGTCCAGAGGAGGGCAACACACACACACACACACACACACACACACACACACACACACAGGTGGTGCTTGATTTAAGACACCCGAGTTACAGAAAACGGTTCGAGAGAGAGAGAGAGAGAGAGAGAGAGAGAGAGAGAGAGAGAGAGAGAGAGAGAGAGACTGTTATTGTCCCCCAATGGGGAAGAGAGAGGAGTCACGGGTGATTCGGTGGCCGCGCACACGCTCCGGGACCATTTGGATGGCGTTGGCTGTGAGACGCAGTGGCGTATATCGTCGTGTCGAGGAGGGTGACGCAAAAGTTGCGAATCGCCTTTTAGACGCAAAGCTGCGTTGCCGGTCTGCTTGACGCCAGAGAAATTTCTAGAGATGGGGTAGTGGGGTGGATTAGCCCCCCCCCCTCTTCTTCTCTACCCGGACTGATGTGATTATTACACGAAAGTGCACTCGGGAACTTGTGGTCCATTAGGTGGACTCATAGGAGTACTGTACATGTAGGGACTGACAGACGTCATTTTACGAATAGGGCATTGCGCATTTACCCCCTTCTCTCTCTCTCTCTCTCTCTCTCTCTCTCTCTCTCTCTCTCTCTCTCTCTCTCTCTCTCTCTCTCTCTCCCTGGTTTGAGTTCGCCTTGTGGCCTCCCGCGTCCGAACACCGCCGGTATTCCAACAACCACACACCGTTGACCCTCTTGGATGCGTTTCGGACGACAGGGTTCAGCGGGACCAGATGAATTGAGGGAGCGAGATGTGAAGGGAGGGTTGCGGAAACCGGGACTCACAGCCCTCGAAACTATGTTTCATAGGTCGGAGCGTTTCATGGTGGTGTTTCCTTCTGTTTCGTCATAGTGAAACTTGAGAGTTTTATTGTTTCGTCACAGTGGAACTCGAGTTTGATTCTGTTTCGTCACAGTGAAGCTCAAGAGTTTTTCATTCTTTCATGACAGTGAAATAAGTTTCATCTCGAGGTGTTTCATTACAATGAAACTCAAAATTTTGTCTCCGAGGTGTTTCATCAGTGAAACTCAAACGTTTCTTCTCGCAAGTGTTCCTTCTCGAGGTGTTTCATCACAGTGAAACTCAAAAAAGCTTCTTGCGGTGTTTCATCACAATGAAACTCAAAAGTTTCTTCGCGCAAGTGTTTCTTCTCGAGGTGTTTCATCACAATGAAACTCAAAAAAGTTTCTTCTCGAGGTGTTTCATCACCGTGAATCTCAAAAAAGTTTCTTCTCGAGGTGTTTCATCACAGTGAAACTCAAAAAAAGTTTCTTCTCGAGGTGTTTCATCACAGTGAAACTCAAAAAAAGTTTCTTCTCGAGGTGTTTCATCACCGTGAATCTCAAAAAAGTTTCTTCTCGAGGTGTTTCATCACAGTGAAACTCAAAAAAAGTTTCTTCTCGAGGTGTTTCATCACAGTGAAACTCAAAAAAAGTTTCTTCTCGAGGTGTTTCATCACAGTGAAACTCAAAAAGTTTCTTCTCGAGGTGTTTCATCACCGTGAAACTCAGGGACCTGAGAAGAATCTGGCTCTTCCTTTTTTTTATGAGTGATTATCCAGTTCTCAGAATTTAAACACCTGTTGTTGACAGCCATGTCCTCTTCCCTTGGACTGTTGTGGCCACTCATAACCTGTTGTGGCCACGCATAACCTGTTGTAGACCTGTTGTGGCCACTCATAACCTGTTGTGGCCACGCATAACCTGTTGTAGACCTGTTGTGGCCACTCATAACCTGTTGCAGACCTGTTGTGGCCACTCATAACCTGTTGTAGACCTGTTGTGGCCACTCATAACCTCTTGTAGACCTGTTATGGCCACTCATAACTTGTTGTAGACCTGTTGTGGCCACTCATAACCTGTTGTAGACCTGTTGTTGTCGACCTGTTGTGGCCACTCATAACCTGTTGTGGACGTGTTGTGATCTTGTGCAACACCCTGACGTGTTATAGACGCATTTTTTTGAATTGCCTTTTTCCCTCGTGGAACTTTTAAGAAATCAACAAGCTGTTTTAGTTCTCGTTTGTTCAGAGGTTGCCACAGACAAGACTGGGAAGGACCACACCCCCAGCGTCGGTCAGGGGAACCCCAGGACCAGGTCTGGCCCCCTAGTACTAGTGAGAGGGGACCCCAGGACCAGGTCTGACCCCCTAGTACTAGTGAGAGGGGACCCCAGGACCAGGTCTGACCCCCTAGTACTAGTGAGAGGGGACCCCAGGACCAGGTCTGACCCCCTAGTACTAGTGAGAGGAGACCCCAGGACCAGGTCTGACCCCCTAGTACTAGTGAGAGGGGACCCCAGGACCAGGTCTGACCCCCTAGTACTAGTGAAAGGAACCCCAGGACCAGGTCTGACCCCCTAGTACTAGTGAGAGGGGACCCCAGGACCAGGTCTGACCCCCTAGTACTAGTGAGAGGGGACCCCAGGACCAGGTCTGACCCCCTAGTACTAGTGAGAGGGGACCCCAGGACCAGGTCTGACCCCCAGCGTCGGTCAGGGGAACCCCAGGACCAGGTCTGACCCCCTAGTACTAGTGAGAGGGGACCCCAGGCCCACTGCGACAGGATATGATTACCTTTTCATGCGCCCCCAGGCCCACTGCGACAAGATAGGATTCCCTTTTCATGCCCCCCAGGCCCACTGCGACAGGATATGATCCCCTTCTCATGCCCCCCCAGGCCCACTGCGACAGTCAGGAGGGAACATCGGAGACAGCATACCACACCACCTCCTCCTTCGGTCGGCAGTGAGGGCCGTTGTCAGGGCGAAGGGGAGACATGAGACAAGGGTCTGGTGTGCCATCCCTGGGAACCATGCTGGGGCGTTCAGGTCAGGCAGGGTGGCGGAGGAGGAGCGTTCTAAAAGGTGTCGACTCGCCTCGTCCCGTCTGGGTTCAGTGTCGAGGTCGACCAGGCGAAAACCCAGGGCCAGGTCGACAGGGGTGGGTTGGGGGTCAGGTCGGATGTGCTGGCTTGGTGGTGGAGGGTCAGGTCGGATGTGGGGAGTGGGTCTGTTAGGGTGTGGTGGCTGGGCGATGGGTCAGGTCGGGTGTGGTGACACACACACACGCCTCCTCTGCCAGCAGTCGAACAGTCGGTCAATCCCTTGTCGGGCGTCGTCTGCTGGGGGTTCCTCCCTGCCCGTCTGGAGACGGGAGGGAGTGAGGGCGAGAGTGAGGGAGTGAGGGAGAGATGGGAGGGAGTGAGGGAGGGAGTGAGGGCGGCGGAGGGAGGACGAAACTCATATAAGAGGGCCGCCTCCCTCCGCCAACACACGTCGCCCTTGCCTGCCGCCAAGGATCACTACTCGCAACCCTGTTGAAATCTCCACCCGAACCTGATCTCCGTGGCTTCTCTCTCTCTCTCTCTCTCTCTCTCTCTCTCTCTCTCTCTCTCTCTCTCTCTCTCTCTCTCCTGCAGTGACCACAGAGTGCATGAGGGAGGGAGGAACATACAGACACCACTGGAGCTGTATTCCTGTCGTCTTTATATATATATACACCCCGTGGGTCGTCTCTTACTAGCTTCAGTGGTCGTTTTTGACCTGTCGTCTCCCTTCCCCTAGCGTGGCGCGCGTCAGTCGTGTGACACGAGAGAGAGAGAGAGAGAGAGAGAGAGAGAGAGAGAGAGAGAGAGAGAGAGAGAGAGAGAGAGAGAGAGAGAGAGAGAGAGACGGTACGTAGCTGGGTTAGGTGGGTCGCCCACGGGACGGAACTACGGTTACACAGGAATGATACCCCTGTGTGTCCCACAGGGAAGGGGCCGGCTACATCCGTCCTCCGTCCCCCAGGTCCCCAGGCCACCCTGAGGGAATGGGAAATGGAAGGGGGAGGGAGGGGGTAAAGGGAAATGAGGAGGGAGGGAAAGGGAAGGGAGGAGGTTACGCCGATCTTGCGTGGCGAATCTTCTCCAACTCGAGTGTGTGTGTGTGTCTGTGTCTGTGTCTGTGTGTCTGTGTCTGAGTGTGTGTGTGTGTGTGGTGTGTGTGTGTGTGTGTGTGTGTGTGTGTGTGTGTGTGTGTGTGTGTGTGGTGTGTATGCGTGTGTCTGTGTGTGTGTCTGTGTCTGTGTGTCTGTGTCTATGCGTGTGTGTGTGTCTGTGTGTGTGTGAGTGTGTGTGTGTCTGTGTGTGTGTGAGTGTGTGTGTGTCTGTATGTGTGTGTGTATGCGCGTGTGTGTGTGGTGTTTGTGGGTGTTTGTGTGTGTGTGTCTATGTGTTTGTGTGTGTGTGTGTGTGTGTGTGTGTGTGTGTGTGTGTGTGTGCGACGCTGGGGATTATTTTTCACCCGTTGTTTACCCCAGTGTGTCTGACGATGGTTTTGGGGCTGACATCACCGTCGTCGGGGGGGGGGGGGGGTAGACTGGGGCGATTGTGTGGGGTGTGGGGCGGGTGTAGCATTCATTCACCAGGGGCACATACACACAGAGGCTCGCCCGTGGGTGTGTGTGGGGCGGGTGTAGCATTCATTCACCAGGGGCAAACACACAGGCTCGCCCGGGGGTGTGTGTGGGGCGGGTGTAGCATTCATTCACCAGGGGCACACACACACAGGCTCGCCCGGGAGAGAGAGAGAGAGAGAGAGAGAGAGAGAGAGAGAGAGAGAGAGAGAGAGAGAGAGAGAGAGAGATGACCCCCTCCCACTGTCTGATAGACAGTGGGAGGTGGTCGTCCTGGGAGCTGCTGCTGCCAGTGGGGAGGAAGTGAGGGGGAGGGGCGAGATAGCGAGAGAGAGAGGGAGAGAGAGAGAGAGAGAGAGAGAGAGAGAGAGAGAGAGAGAGAGAGAGAGAGAGAGAGAGAGAGAGAGAGAGAGAGAGAGAGATGGCCACCTCCCACTGTCTGATAGACAGTGGGAGGTGGTCGTCCTGGGAGCTGCTGCTGCCAGTGGGGAGGAAGTGAGGGGGAGGGGCGAGATAGCGAGAGAGAGAGAGAGAGAGAGAGAGAGAGAGAGAGAGAGAGAGAGAGAGAGAGAGAGAGAGAAAGAGAGAGAGCAGGAAGTGTGGGGTCTTGGTGAGCAGAAGGGGGATTGAGGGAGGGAGGGAGGTTATGCTGGGGTTACGACGGGGTTTAGGGTAGGCGGAGGTGGTGGTTTTAGGGGGTTGCTGAGGAGGGAGGAGGCTATGCTGGGGTTACGACGGGGTTTAGGGTAGGCGGAGGTGGTGGTTTTAGGGGTTGCGGGGGAGGGAGGTAAGTTATGCTGGGGTTACGACGGGGTTTAGGGTAGGCGGAGGTGGTGGTTTTAGGGGGTTGCTGAGGAGGGAGGAGGCTATGCTGGGGTTACGACGGGGTTTAGGATAGGCGGAGGTGGTGGTTTTGAGGGGGCCGAGGAGGGAGGAGGCTATGCTGGGGTTACGACGGGGTTTTCGGGGGTTGCTGGGGAGGCGGAGGTGGTGGTTTTAGGGGTTGCGGGGGAGGGAGGGAGGTTATGCTGGGGTTACGACAGGGTTTAGGGTAGGCGGGGGTGGTGGTTTTGAGGGGGCCGAGGAGGGAGGAGGCTATGCTGGGGTTACGACGGGGTTTTGGGGGGTTGCTGGGGAGGCGGAGAGGTGGTCAGAACACCTGGGCCTGGTCCGTGCACACAAGGCCAGCTTCTCTGGGGAGGAGGGTCTTCGGGGGTGTCGTCTGGGGGTGTGTGTGTGAGAGGCGGGGGAGGGGAAGGGACAAAGGACACGGAAAACCTAATGGTCTTAGGACGACGATGTTATCTGGCCGCAGGACCGTGGCAGTATCCTGCAGTGGTGATCTGTGTAGAGGGAGGCGGGATGGTACAGCGGGAGGGCTTCTCCCTACCCATTACCCTAGATGGAGGCGGGAGGGCTTCTCCCTACACATTACCCTAGATGGAGGCGGGATGGTACAGCGGGAGGGCTTCTCCCTACCCATTACCCTAGATGGAGGCGGGAGGGCTTCTCCCTACACATTACCCTAGATGGAGGCGGGATGGTACAGCGGGAGGGCTTCTCCCTACCCATTACCCTAGATGGAGGCGGGATGGTACAGCGGGAGGGCTTCTCCCTACACATTACCATAGATGGAGGCGGGATGGTACAGCGGGAGGGCTTCTCCCTACCCATTACCCTAGAGGGAGGCGGGATGGTACAGCGGGAGGGCTTCTCCCTACCCATTACCCTAGATGGAGGCGGGATGGTACAGTAGAAGGCTTCTCCCTACCCATCACCCTAGATGGAGGCGGGATGGTACAGTAGAAGGCTTCTCCCTACCCATTACCCTAGATGGAGGCGGGATGGTACAGCGGGAGGGCTTCTCCCTACACATTACCCTAGATGGAGGCGGGATGGTACAGCGGGAGGGCTTCTCCCTACCCATTACCCTAGATGGAGGCGGGATGGTACAGCGGGAGGGCTTCTCCCTACCCATCACCCTAGATGGAGGCGGGATGGTACAGCGGGAGGGCTTCTCCCTACCCATTACCCTAGATGGAGGCGGGATGGTACAGCGGGAGGGCTTCTCCCTACACATTACCATAGATGGAGGCTGGATGGTACAGTAGAAGGCTTCTCCCTACCCATTACCCTAGATGGAGGCGGGATGGTACAGCGGGAGGGCCTCTCCCTACCCATCACCCTAGATGGAGGCGGGATGGTACAGCGGGAGGGCTTCTCCCTACCCATCACCCTAGATGGAGGCGGGATGGTACAGCGGGAGGGCTTCTCCCTACACATTACCATAGATGGAGGCGGGATGGTACAGTAGAAGGCTTCTCCCTACCCATTACCCTAGATGGAGGCGGGATGGTACAGCGGGAGGGTTTCTCCCTACCCATCACCCTAGATGGAGGCGGGATGGTACAGCGGGAGGGCTTCTCCCTACCCATTACCCTAGATGGAGGCGGGATGGTACAGCGGGAGGGCTTCTCCCTACCCATTACCCTAGATGGAGGCGGGATGGTACAGCGGGAGGGCTTCTCCCTACCCATTACCCTAGATGGAGGCGGGATGGTACAGCGGGAGGGCTTCTCCCTACCCATCACCATAGATGGAGACGATAGTAAAGCAGAAGGCTTCTCTCTACCCATCACCAGCGATGGAAACGAGATGGTAAAACAGAAGGCTTCTCCCTACCCATCACCCTAGATGGAGGCGGGATGGTAAAGCAGAAGGCCTCTCTCTACCCATCACTATAGATGGAGGCCCACCGCTCCCTCCGGCACATCAGCCAACAGGGAAATAGCTATGAAGGAGCACCGTGTAGTATAGATAAGAGTATACTGCCAGGGAAAGTTTGTAGTAAAGCATGAATGAAAAAAAAAAAAAAAGAAAAAAGAAAAATACATTCTGATCGAATTTCAATTGCGAAATACCCTGGGAAGGAGGGTGAAATCGAAAGAAAAAATTGAGATATGGGCATATGGTATCGTACTTAAATATACTTAATGATCATTAATTGATTGATATCGGTGAAGTAATTATGTGGCAAGTGTTTTAAGTGTAGCCTTGATGATTGGTATTAGTATATTGGGCAGATGACACGAGGCCTAATGGTTCATGACAAGGGTGTTTGCTACAATGCTTTTATTTTATGGGACGGAAAGGTTATTGAAGCAGGAGGCACTTCCCTCCCACATCCACCTCTCCCTCTGGCTCAACAGCCGGCGGAGTGAAAAGACGAAAGAAAAATGTAGCATAGTACGGAGGAAGTATATTGATACGGAAATTTGGTTGGATAGTGTTGAGCAACTGTGATGACCAGAACAGCCTAGTTGTGATGACCATAACAGCCCTAGTTGTGGTGACCAGAACAGCCGAGTTGTGCTGACCAGAACAGCCTAGTTGTGATGACCAGAACAGCCTAGTTGTTGATGAAGTATGGACCGTGGTGTTTTAAGGCCATGGTTGAGTATTTACACGTTGGGTTTGAAAGCTTATAACCCTAACTATTGATTCTGATCTCGTTTGTTTTGTTGTACGCACCCCGTGTGTGTGTGTGTGGGGTTAGAACCGATGT